>NC_041384.1:138627958-138652684 GCF_002162155.2 Triticum dicoccoides
CCGAGAGCGCGACCGCCTACACCGAGAGTGTCGCCGCATCTGCATTGAGCGCGGCCGCTTCCGCCGAGAGGGAATCTGCGGCAGCCGACAGGGCAGCTGCAGCAGCCGAGACAGCTGCAGCTGCTGCTGCGACGACGGCTGCAAATGCCCAGAGCGCTGATGTCGCCAAGATCGAGGATGCACACGCCCAGATATTCCAGGCCACCTCAGACTCCAGCATGCAACCCACATCGGAAAAGGCCACGACGGCCATGGAGCACCTGCTTCCTCATGAGGTCGCCGAGCAGGAGCTTGAGATGCAGGAGGCGGCGAAGATTGAGGAGCGCCAGGAGGAGGAGTTGCACATGGCTGAGGTCGAGGTAGAGAAGAGTCTGTCCATCGAGAAATCGTCCGTGGAGTACCAACGCGAGCTCTGGCGCAGCCACTACTACGAGTACTACAACCTTGAGGGCGGCGCTGAGGATGAGGATGAGGATGAGGACGAGGACGACGACATGGTCGACTTTAGCAGGGGGGATGCGGAGTCCACCAACGGCGGCATGTGGCCAGGACAAGTCATCGACGTCTCATCTCACACCAGCGATGCATAGGCCAATGCGACGGCGGATTTTTAATTATGCGTACTTAGGCTTTGTTTTTAATGCTGGTCTTTTGTTAGAGCAATGTTTAGGTCTACTGGCTTTGTGTAATTACTGAAATTGCTCGATTCAGTAAGTTTGGTCTGTCTGCTGTACGCTCTTTTGTGGGGAACAAATTAGCAAGCGATGTCAAATTATGCAATGATGTTCCCGGGGAAATTTCCACCAAAATATGAATTATCAAACTCATCTCATGCGCGTAAAGCAGAAGAATCGTTTGCGATGCACACAATCGTTCAAAGTGAATGGTCCGGCGGCACCGCGCGCGTTCAAAGTGAATGTGCCCATGCCTTGAGACCAAAATTTGAATTATCAAACTCATCCCATGCACGTAAAGCAGAAGAATCATTTGCGATGCACACAATCGTTCAAAGTGAATGGCCCGGCGCACCGCGGCCAAAGTTTCCCTCCACATTTCAAAAATTTTGGCCTACCGCCAAAATATCTACCCCCGCCCCCTTCCCTAGCCCCTTTTCTCCCTGACCACAAGTCACATTTCCCATGTTTCCTCCTTACTTCCTTGCTAAGCTATAGCCGCTTCCTCGCTCTTGCCATCTCACATCCTGCCGCCGGGGTCGCCATGGTCTTCTTCAAAGACATCTCCAGCGGTTCCTCCTCCGGCGACTACTCCTTCACCACCCGCGTATGCCTCTCTTCTCTCTCTCGGGCTATGACTTGGAATGAAGGATTGTTACCCGGAGGTCGATTTGAGTTGTTTATTCCTCTTGTAGCTCCATAAGACCATCAATGGCAACGAATGGAGAGGTGTGGCTAAAGATCTATCTGCTCATTGTCACCATCAATCTCCATGCATGAAGCTACTTGCGTTTGATTCTGTGGATACTGGGAGGAAGTTTTAGGCATGTGCAGAGAAGGTTAGACCCTCTTCTGTTGTTACAAATCATTTGTTAGATGTGATTCAGACACTGTCACGGTCGCAACCCATTCATACCACACCTTCAACCAAATGCATCCTAAGACAGTGTCACAGTTTGTACCTAGTATCTTAAATTGTTGCCATCTCATCAGCGGTGCCATTAGAAAATTATTTGGCACTGCTTCAGTAGTTTCTGCAGCCAACTTTGGTCCACACATCCGAGCAGCCAAGCAGTAAAATACTAAATCTTTATGGCATGAAGGAACTGGGCATCGGAGCAACTACGTGCTCCGGAGTCCGGGTCCCTGATTTTTTTTCGCTGCATCGGCTCACTAGTTCAGGTGTCACATCCCTAGTCTGGTATGACCTAGACTAGCCAGTCAGTTGTGCATCATATTTAAATTTCATTTAAATTTGAAATGAGGATTGGTGGAACCCTCGGAATCATTTTTGAAAATGACCCAAATAAAAATTTCTCCAAAAGGGTCCAAGAAAATGCTCATGTTGCTCTCTGAAAATATTGGACAGAGATAAAAATCAAAACAATATTTTTAGGAGCTCATGGATATTTATTTTGGCCATTTGGATTAATTCGATAAATATTTGCATTGGAAATATATTAGTTATATATATTAATATATCTCCAAAAATTATGCCATTTATAAAGGAGCTCTGGAATAATACCATTAGCCCCTACAAAAATTGGCATAAGAAAATAAAATGGTTTAGTATTTTTATTAAATCAAAACAAATGTCAGAAAAAATAGAAAAACAGAAATAAAAGGAGGGGCTTACCTGGGGCTTCCCCTGTGCAGCCCAGCCGCAGCAGGCCGGCACAGCCAGCAGGTGGCCCAGCCACCTGGCTCCCCTCCTCTGTCGTCTTCCTTCCCGACAGGGGAACGGAGCGTGCCCGGCGCGCACGCGCGCCACCGCGCCACGCCTCCTCCCTCCATGCCTGCCTGTCCTCCCCTCGCCGCTCTGGATGGTCCGGATCGTCGCCACGCAGCCGCCCCGGGTCCTTTTCCCCTCCCTCTCGCTCTCCCTCCTCCCTGGTTCTCTCTTCCCCGATCGCACCCGAGCGCTGCCGCCGCCATCGCTCGCCGTTGCCGTGGCCACCGGCCTCCCCTCGCCTCCCTGACACGCTTCCCAGCTCCGCCACGACCCCCTCTACCTCCTCGTCAAGCCACGCACCTCCGGACGCGCTCCATCGCCGACGTCGTTGTCTTCTTCACCACCGACGCCGGAGATCGACCTCGCCGCCATCGCCGTCGATTCGCCGGACGCAGGACGTCCCCGAGCACACCGGCCTGCTCTGCGAGTCCGCCGTGAGCCCCTCTTCCTTTCCCCTCACCTCTCTCTCTCGCGCGTGCCCTGTAGCCGCTGCCCCGCGAGCGCCCGAAGCCGCCGTCTGCCATGGCCGGCGAGCTCCGTGCCCCCGAGCACCTCCGCCTCGCGTAGATAGCTCGATGTGCTCCTGCTGCCTCGTAGCTACCGCATGTGCCCTCCGTTCGCTCGAACGCGAGCTGCAGCCCCACGCCCGCGCTATCCCGAACTCCGGCCACCGCCGTGAGCTTTGCTCCAGTGAGCTCCGGCGCCTCCGCAGCCCCCCACCAGCTTCCCTGGATGCGGACGACGACGGGCTACGCCCCGGTGGTCTTCGCGCGACCAAACGCCGCTTGTAGCGCAAGTCCGGCAAGTCGCCGCCGCGTTATTGGTCGCCACCGGCCAGAACTCCGGCGGGCTGACGTGGCTCCGTTAATTATGCACTAATCCCCACCGTCTGACGCTGACGAGTGGGCCCAAGGGCTTAGTCAAAGCTAATCAGCCCAGGTTTGACTCGGGGTTAACCCCCCTGTCACTGACGTGTGGGTCCCACACGTCAGGGTTGACCCGGACCAGCCCAGTTGACTGCTGTCGTCATGCTTACTCAATGCTGACGCAATATATAATTTCTGGATTTAAATTAAATCAGGAAATTCCAGAAATTGATTTAAACTTCAAAAATTCATAGAAATTCAACCGTAGCTCAGATTGAAATAATTTATATATGAAAAATTATCAGAAAAATGCAATCTTTCCATCTGTACTAGTTTCATGCATGAAAAACCAACTTATACATGCTGTATATGAGAAAACACATTATGGCATATTAAGAGACTTATTTTTGGAGTTGCATTTGAACCTTTTGTTCAAATGGACTTCATTCAATTGAATACTAGTTGCATTAGCTCAAACAGCATCACATCTACGTGCCATGCTCATGCATCATATTGTTGCATATGATTGTGTTTTGATTGCCGGCACCGTTCCTTCTCGATAGGTCCTGCTCCGGAGACGTTCCGGAGTACCTGTCGGTGAAGCAGTGCCTCCCTTGTTGTTTTACCAGGCAAGCAAACCCCCTTGTTCATTTCGATAAAACCCTACTCTCTCGCTCCTGCTCTCAGTTATTGCATTAGGACAACAACGATTCATCTGCTACTTTGTGCTGCGGTAGTTGAACCCATTCCTCTGCATGACCTGTCATTGCCACAGTAAATAGTTAAAACCCACTAGCATGTGTAGGAGTTGATTGAAGCCACTGATGTGTTCCTACCATGCTATGCCTGCTATTGCTTAGAGTTGTGTCAGGTCTGATTCATTGGGAATGAATTGGAGTGTTACGATATGTTCTGGTGCTGAGAGTTAAGTGTGTGAACACGATTTGGTAAAGGTAGCGGTGAGAGGCCATGTAGGAGTACATGGTGGGTTGTCTCACTGGAACCGTCCTTAAGCACTGAGTTCTGTGTATGTTGTCCAATGACTCGATACTACCACACATTGGGTTCTGGTAACTCGACCCCTCTCGACTTATTAACCAACTTGATCTCTGTCCAGGAGTCGCAACTAGTTTCTGGCGTTTGTAGGTAGTGTTAGTAGTCTACCAAGTGGCACCCGGCCAGGTGGGCTTGGGACAGACTAGGCACCAGTGGCACGGTGTACCAAGCGTAGATCCATCCGGCGAGGTGGGCTTGGGAACCCTGCACACATCGTTTGGGGCCGTGAGTGAAACCCCGGCCGGATCTCCTTGCGGATGGAACCCGAATAGGCGATAAACCTGGATTAGAGTCTTGTGTGGTTAGTCAGGTCGTGGCCGACACCCTCGCCAGGCTTCCACTTGAAGGTTGCCGAGATACATGACGTGTACATGGAGGTAAGTGGCGAGAGCGTGTGTGAAGAAGTACACCCCTGCAGGGTTAACATGATCTATTCGAATAGCCGGGTCCGCGGTTATGGACTTCTTGGATGCTTACATGGTACATAGACAACTTGAAGCGGATACCCTAAAATGCTCAAGACAAGGGTGAGTGCTATGGATGGCCTTCTCGTAGGGAGACGGGGATGAGTCCATAGTAGTGTATTGTGTGGTGATTAGTGGACTCGTGTACGTTGTTTCACCTCCAGAGTTTCTGGTAGTCGTAGAACAGGATAGCCACAGAGTCAAAGCTGGCTTGCTGCAACTAAACCCCACATTACCCTCTTGATACAAATGCATGTATGATAGGATCTGATGTAAGTCTTGCTGAGTACCTTTGTACTCATGTTGCTTTATTTATGTTTTTGCAGCGGAGACTTCGGTCTTACTAGTGTTCTCGTGGACTTCGACTAGTAGCTAGTACCTCAGCTACGATCTTGATCGGATGTTGTAGATAGTCAGGCTCTTCAGCCTTTTTCATTTGTAGATGTCTGTACCCAGACATGTAATGCTTCCGTTTGTTGCTTGTATGCTCTGTATGATGGGTCTTGTGACCCCTGTTTGCAATAATTGCTATGACGGCTCTTCTGAGCCTTTATCTATATGAGTTGTTGAGTTATGCTGTGATGCCATGTTGTACAGCACATACTTGCATGTTATGCGTACGTGTAATGTGTATTGCTATGTGTGGGATCTGACTATCTAGTTGTTTATTCTTAGTAGCCTCTCTTACCGGGAAATGTCTCCTAGTGCTTCCACTGAGCCCTGGTAGCTTGCTACTGCTCCGGAACACTTAGGCAGGCCGGCATGTGTCCTTCTTCGATCCTGTGTCTGTCCCTTCGGGGAAATGTCACGCGATGAATACCGGAGTCCTGCTAGCCCGCTACAGCCCGGTTCACCGGAGTCCTGTTAGCCCAGTGCTACAGCCTGGATTCACTCGCTGATGACCGACACGTTCGATGCTGGGTCATGAATGCCTGTCCCTGTAAGTTAGTGCCACTTTGGGTTTACGACTAGCCATGTCAGCCCGGGCTCTTTATCATATGGATGCTAGCGACACCATCATATACGTGTGCCAAAATGCGCAAACGGTCCCGGGCAAAGGTAAGGCGACACCCCTGGGGATACCGTGCGTGAGGCCGCAAAGCGATATGAGGTGTTACATGCTAGATCGATGTGGCATCGAGTCGGGGTCCTGACATCAGGGCACCGGTGCGGGATGTAGCAACTGTTGTCTTTACACCAATTTTGGCATACATAGTGGACGGCCTTAGTGCTATTAGTTATATGTTACTAAATTTGTGCCTGTACACACATGTTAGTATCAATTTGCGGTTGTCATTGTCAAAACCGGCAGATCTCGGGTAGGGGGTCCCGAACTATATGTCTAAAGGAGGATGGTAACAGAAGGCAGGGGACACGATGTTTACCCAGGTTCGGGCCCTCTTATAGGTAATACCCTACATCCTGCTTGATTGTTCTTGATGATATGAGTATTACAAGAGTTGATCTACCACGAGATCATAGAGGCTAAACCCTAGAATCTAACCTCTGGTATGATTGTATGTTGTCCTACAGACTAAACCCTCTGGTTTATGTAGACACCGGAGGGGGCTAGGGTTACACGGAGTCGGTTACAAGGGAGGAGATCTACATATCCGTATTGCCTAGCTTGCCTTCCATGCCAAGGAGAGTCCCATCCGGACACGGGACGAAGTCTTCAATCTTGTATCTTCATAGTCCAACAGTCCGGCCAAAGGATATAGTCCGGCTGTCCGAAGACCCCCTAATCCAGGACTCCCTCAGTAGCCCCTTTACCAGGCTTCAATGACGACGAGTCCGGCGTGCAGTATTGTATTCGGCATTGCAAGGCGGGTTCCTCCTCTGAATACTCCCTGGAAGATTTTGAACACAAGGATAGTGTCCGGCTCTGCAAAACAAGTTCAACATACCACCGTAGAGAGAATAATATTTCCACAAATCTACTCCACTAACACATTTTGACAACATGACATCACGCCATGGCCCGGTCATTATTCGAACCGTTTTTCTCAACCAGCATCGCACATATCGCGAGGCGGTTTTCTTAACACGTCTTGTCAAAGCAGAGATCGTGTTCCCCTTATTACGGGATTCTCATCAATACGGACGTGGGTAACCCAACCGCGCCATCAATTACGGCGCTTGGGGAATGAGCGATTTTACCAAGCAAGTGGGGACGCGCATCGCCTCCTCCACCCTTATAAAGGGACCAAGATTCACTCTTTTCACCCACGCCTTCTTCCTCCTCGCTTACCCATTCCCGCACACTCGAGCTCTAGCGCCCAAGCTCGCGTTCTTCTTTTCAAACCACTCCAAGCATGTCTAGAGAAGGATGCAAGTGGATGGTCTCCTCCGTCACAGAGGAGAACATCATAAAGTTACGGGAAGCCGGATATCTGGCTGCAGATATTGCGCACCAGCTGCCAGATGCAGGGAAGATCATCCCAACGCCCAAACCCCATGAGAGGGTAGTTTTTCTTACCCACTTTGTCCGCGGACTGGGATTTCCTCTCCACACGTTTGTCCACGGGCTCATGTTCTACCACGGGCTAGTTTTTCATGATCTGGCCCCCAATTTCATCCTCAACATCTCGGCGTTTATCGTCGTGTGCGAGGCCTTCCTCCACATCAAGCCCCATTTTGGCCTGTGGCTGAAGACCTTAAATGTCAAACCGAAGGTGGTGGTCGGCCAGCAAGCGGAGTGCGGAGGCTCCATGGTGGACAAGATGCCTAATGTCACCTGGCTTGAAGGCTCCTATGTGGAGACCATAAAGGGGTGGCAATCGGGGTGGTTCTACATCACCGAGCTGCGTGACACCAAATGGGTGGAGGCCCCCGAATTATGATCCGGAATCCCCACACGGCTCTCCTCCTGGAAAGAGAAGGGCCTGTCCTGGGGGTTCCTCGGTAGATCTGACCGGACTTCAGACCTGCATCAAGAACATGATGAGCAAGAAAATCAAGCTCGTCAACGTGGTCAAGGTCATGCTCTTCCGCCGGATTCTCCCGTGTCAACAATGGGTATTCAACTTGTGGGAGTTTGACCCGGCCAAGCACCATACGTTGCGAGAGCTCTATGACACGACGCACGAGGACGTCTGGAGGGTGTTGTCAAGGGCGCCGAGGTACCTCCTTTCCTCACCGAGGACAGCGGGCTCAGCGCAAAGCGCCGCGCTAATCTGGTAAGTTTTTATATTTCACAGGGTATCCATTTGCCCCAGTTTAATCATGTGCCGGATCTAAGCCTTCCACACCTTTAATAGGACTGGGTGAAGATAGCGGAGCAGATCGATTGCCCCGCCCCCTTGCCGGAAGATCCTGCAGATGCTCTCCTAATGGAGATGCTGGTTCCGGCACCTTACGAGGTGCCGGTGAAGAAGGCTAAGAAGAAGGCCACAGGGACCCGAAAGGGTCTCCGGCGCAAGGTTGTATCGGACTCATCGCCCGATGACTCCGACACTCACTCCTCCCACGAAAACGAGGAGGAGGAGGAGGAAAGTTCTCTCCTTCTAGCCGGGGGAGACAAGAAGAGGAAGGCTGACCCAACCAGGGAGGCCGAAGGGTCCAAGAAGGGATGGACCCTCCCTCCGGACTGCTCCACGACGGCCGCCTACAGTGGCGATGAGTGGTTACCTAGGGTCAAGCACCTGGCGAAGTTGTAAGTATCCGGACACCATAATAATCCATGGTATGTTTTATTGCACTGCTTTTCCTCATGCCTAACATGATTATGGAGTCCGTACCGAGCTCATCTCGACGTATCCTCGTCGAGCGGTTCGTTGGACTCGTCGGATATGAACAGTGGTTCTCTTCCGACCGCCTCCCACCCCTTGCCCTACGGACAACATCGAGGTGTTTTTCTCAAAAGGCACCAAGCCGAAGGGAGGTGGTCCCGGGTGCGCCTCGAGGTGACCTCCCGGGCCCTGGGTATAAACGGAGCGAAACTCCCACAGGCTCTGAGTTCGGCCCCCAGCCGAACACCATGCCGGAACCTTCGATGGTTCCGGACTCCGGCAGGCGATCCCCTGTTAAGGAGGGGCAGCTGCCCGTGCCGGTGTCCTCTATCCATCCAGAGGCACCGGGAAACTTGCTGGAAGCGCTTCGCAGCGCCTCCATCGACGAGGAGCACCGCACTATCATGAGTGTGTTGATCGAGAAGGTTCAGTCCGCCAAAAACGCAATGACCGAAGCTTGCGCCAGCCTCCTAACAGGCTTTGAGGTAAGAAATCAAAGTATAAGAAAGTATTACCGCATTTGTAGTAGCCCCTGATGCTCTATTCGGCGTTCAAGAAGAAAGGCCGAATAGAGGATCAAATGATGACTCATGAGTCTAATCAGAATATATCTATGTGTATGTGCAGGCTTCACGGCTGGCCGCTTCCGCACGTACTGCGGAGGTCTCTGCACTAAAGTAGGGCCTGGAGCGGTCCTAGAACGAGCTCAGCCTTACCAAGAGGCAGCTCGAGGAGAGCAAAGATAAGCAATACCTTGTCTACGCTTTTAAAAGAAGTTCGGTGGTAAAATAATAGGATCATCATGAATTTGTCAGGGGCCATGACCGAGGTGGCGAACCTGAAGAAGGAACTGTCCGAGGCCGAAAACAAAGCGGCCAAGGAGTGCCGTGAGCGGTAAGAGCAAGAAGCCCGAGTAGGTGAGGTGCGGCAAGAGCTCGAGGCTCTCGCCAAGAAACATGAGTCCTTGGTGCTTGACTCTAAGACGCGAGAGTCCGAGCTCGCGCAGGCGCTTGAAAGCGCCCGGAGCACCAAGGCTGAAGCCCACAAGGCCCTCCAGGAGATTGATGCGGTGAAGAAGATAGCAGCGGGTAAGGCATTCATTATGGAAAGCAAGCATGTGAAGGAAACTTTCCTTTTTCTTACCCGAGTTCGGAGCTCTCCAGGAGCGTTCGCAGATCTTCCCCGCAGTGTACTGGATGCCTTGGAGTTTTACCGAGCTCAGGAGGGGAGCTCGACGGAAAAGTTGTTCTGGTCCCAGTATACTTGGACGGAACACCCAATGCCCTTGAGCGACCAGCTAAAGCAATTGGTCGAGCTTCACAAGGCAACCGGACAGGCCATGAGGGGCATTGTAGTCCGGATGTGGCCCGGCGAGCCCCTGTCCGGCAGCTACTTCGGTCTGGTGTGGCGGCTTGTGGATGCCTGCCCACGGCTTGAAGTCATCAAGCGGTCCGTCTGCATCGAGGGTGCGCGCAGGGCTTTTGCCCGGGCGAAGGTGCACTGGGCAAAGCTAGACGCTGTGAAGTTGGTGAAGGAGGGGCCGTCGGAGGGCAAGGAGCATCACTGCCCCGAGATGTATTATGAGAGTGTCTTGAAGGGTTCCCGCCTTGTGGCAGATGAATGCGCCAAGGATGTAATTTTTGAATGAACATGTTCATGTGATCCTGTAATGTGAAACGAGTTCATCTGTGCTATGCAGTGCTTTTTTAATTTAAAATATTACCATATGTGCAGCCGTTTATAAAATTTGAGAGTTGGCCAGTCGTCGGCTTCTGCACCCATATAACTAGTACTGGGGTGTTCGGGATAAACTTGAGCACACTTTACCCCAATTTTGGGTCCTTCAAGGGAGGTGTTCAGCGCAACGAACCAGGAAATCGGACTATAAGGCTTCATCACTCCCACTTAGCCATAGAAGCCTACAATTTAAAATTTTGGTGAAGCCCCTAGTATTCGGAAGGCCGAATTTGGGGCACTATACACGCCTAAGCCGGACAAGGCCGACTCCTCGCCCGAAGCGGAAAAATTCTTTAAAGACTTGAGACCTCTCGAACAGCGACCAGTCTCTCGCCTTATCATGACAGTCAGTTTGTGGCTTTCTCTACTGAGGTGCTCGTCCGGAAGAACCGGGACTCAATCGCAGTAGTTCTCCCACCGCTACCTTAGCCGATATAGCAGAACGTAAGGTACCAAAGCATGGGAGCCAGGCAAACCCAACTATTGACCCAAGACATGATTCGTAGCTAATGCATATAGTGCTATAAGTTCGGGGTGCCGCACTGTAGAAAGTGTTCGGACTTCTCGCGCCGTATTATGGGGTAAATGAAAGCCCCTGGCGTACTGACCGTACCTGAATATATGAGTCCGGATTGTCGTAGATGGACATAAAGGGAAAAAGAATGAATAATGCAATAATAGCCTAATGCTATGCATTGTTATTTAAATAATACGTCGAAGCGTACTAGTACAGGTAGTGCAATAAGCAAGGGCAAGCTGCGTATGGATAGTAGAAAGCAGGTATTATTATTAGAGACCACCTGGGGGTTCCCGTGTACATATTAGCTTCTTGCCGCCTTGGTTGTTCCTTCCCGTAATGTGTCCGGCAATCATATTCCCAGAAAGGGCTTCCCGAGAGTTAGGCCCTGAAAGAGAAAAGAAATGATAAAGATATACAGCCCCTAGGGCAGTTAGGACGCATTGCGGGACGTTCCCTGATCGTGCCCCTGCCTATGTCCATGGTATTTTCAGTGTGTAATTATGTACGCGCGGCACGGATTTCGTTGCTTGACTCGGACTGGGACGGGGGCCGAATTGCTAGGTGAGCTCTGAACGTGCCAGGCGATCATGTTCTAGTTTACTCCGGACACGCTTGAAGGTGTTCGGGGGCTGTATCACGAATTAGTGGTTTGCCTTGAAAGGGTGATTTGTGCTTCTGCTGTGAGGGCCGCAGTGTGCTCTTCCGTGTGGAGCGAGCATTCTATGTTTCCATTCACTGTTATGACCCCCCGAGGTCCTGACATCTTGAGCTTGAGGTAAGCGTAATACGGTACAACATTGAATTTTGCAAATGCAGTTCGTCCGAGCAGTGCATGATAACCACTGTGAAACGGGACGATGTCGAAGATTTACTCCTTGCTTCGGAAGTTGTCCGGTGATCCGAAGACCACTTCCAGTGTGATTGAGCCCATGCAATGGGCCTCTACACCTGGGATGACTCCCTTAAAGGTGGTTTTGGTGGGTTTGATCCTCAAGGGATCGATGCCCATTTTTTGCACAATATCCTGATAGAGCAGGTTCAGGCTGCTTCCGCCGTCCATAAGGACTCGAGTGAGGTGAAATCCATCGATGATGGGGTCTAGGACCAGTGCGGCGGATCTGCCATGACGGATACTAGTGGGGTGGTCCCTGCGATCAAAGGTGATCGGGCAAGCAGACCATGGGTTGAACTTTGGGGCGACGGGCTCCATCGCATAGACGTCCCTTAGTGCACGCTTCCGCTCCCTCTTGGGAATGTGGGGTGCATATATCATGTTCACCGTCTTCACTTGTGGGGGGAACCACTTCTCTGCTCTCGTGTTCGGTGGCCGGGGCTCCTCCTCGTCATCACTATGCAGCCCCTTGTCCTTGTTTTCGGTATTTAACTTGCCGGCCTGCTTGAAAACCCAGCATTCTCTGTTGGTGTGATTGGCTGGCTTGTCGGGGGTGCCATGGATTTGACACGAGTGAGCCAGTATGCAATCCAAACTGGACGGAGCTGGAGTACTTCTTTTAAATGGCTTTTTCCGCTGACCGGATCTAGAGCCTCTGAATCCTGCATTGACTGCCGTATCCTCGGTGTTATCGCCATTATTGTGGCGCTTTGGTCTGTTACGATGTTGTCTGCCGTTGGCATCTTTGGTATTCGAAGTGCCCGGATTCCTCGATGTGTTATTGCTGCGAGCCAGCCAGCTATCCTCGCCCGCGCAAAAGCGGGTCATGAGTGTCGTGAGGGCTGCCATAAACTTCGGTTTCTCCTGGCCAAGGTGGCGGGCAAGCCACTCGTCATGGATGTTGTGCTTGAATGCCGCTAGGGCCTATGCGTCCGGACAATCGACAATTTGGTTTTTCTTAGTCAGGAACCGAGTCCAGAATTGTCTGGCTGATTCCCCTAGCTACTGAGTTATATGGCTCAAGTCATCAGCATCCGGTGGTCACACATAAGTGCCCTGGAAGTTGTCAAGGAATGCATCTTCCAGATCCTCCCAACTGCCGACGGAGTCTGCTGGCAAGCTATTCAGCCAATGCCGAGCTGGTCCTTTGAGTTTTAGTGGGAGGTACTTGATGGCATGTAGATCATCACCGCGAGCCATGTGGATGTGAAGGAGGAAATCCTCAATCCATACAGCGAGATCTGTTGTACCATCATATGATTTGATATTTACGGGTTTGAAACCCTCTAGGAATTCGTGATCCATAACTTAATCAGTGAAGCATAGGGGGTGTGCGGCGCCTCTGTGCCGGGCTATATCATGACGCAGTTCATATGAGTCTTGTCTGCTGTATTCGGCCAAGCCGAATTTGCTTTTGGTGTATCCGGCGCGACGATCATCGTCCCGTGTTGGCGCGCGCGCCCGTGACCCGTATATTGACCTTGCGAGTTTTTCCTCATTGTCCAATACGTCTCGCAGGTCCCGTGTGTTTCCCCGGTCCATCTATCTGCTATCAAGTCTTGATCAGCATGAAGCTGTTGTTGCTTTTTCTTCAGGCTATTTGTTGTGGCCCTAAGCCGGCACTTGAAGCTCTCCTGCTCGACGGGGTCCTCAGGCACGATAAATTATTTGTCGCCGAGGCTCGCCTCGTCTTCGGAGAGAGGCATGTAATTGTCCTCCTCTGGTTCTCCATCTGCTACCTGCTCTGGAGGGCTAGCTTGTTCATCCTCCGGCTCTACATCGTGCTTTAGGGGATTGTGGTTGTCTTCGGCACTATCCGGAGTGTTATTATCTCCGGTTCCGGACTTAGAGCGGCGCCGCTGACGTCGGTGCTTGGGTTGCTTCTTGGAGGGGTCATCCTCCGTTGTCTCGTCGCCATTGCCTTCTTTAGGGGTGTCCACCATGTATATGTCGTATGATGAGGTAGCGGTCCAGCACCCTGTAGGTGGTGGTTCCTGCTCGTCTCCTACATCGTCGTCCATACCGTCGATGACTTTGGAGTCGAAGTCGAGCATGTCAATTAAATCGTCGACAGTGGCTACTAAGTGGGTGTTGGGTGGGTAGCGAATTTCCTCATCGTCCGCATCCCTTTCTAGCCGGGCATAGTTCGGCCAATGTTCTCCTGACAGGGAGAGAGACCTTAATGAATTTCGCACATCGCCGAAGGGTGAGTACTGAAAGATATCCACGGTGGTGACCTCCATAATCGGCGCCCAGTCGGATTTGACGGGCACGGATGTAAGCAGCTCGGAGTCCATGGCCGGAGGTGAATCCAGTGGTTCAGTGACACGGCTCTCGTAAGGCGTGAAGTTAGTATCCGGCTCTATCGCCACTAAGAGTGTGGCCTCCATAGCGGGGTCTATCCCTCCGCTCTCGGATGGCGTGATTTGCTCCAGATTGACTGCCGGAGTAGTTGCAGATGCGATTTCCCGAATATTGTCCGATGGCACAGTTACGTCATGCTCGTCGTGACTGTGCGGCGCACCTGACATGGGCTCGAATCCATTGAAGATCAAGTCTCCGCGGATGTCGGCAGTGTAGTTTAAGTTTCCGAACCTGACCTAATGGCCAGGGGCGTAGCTCTCGATCTACTCCAGATGGCCAAGCGAATTGGCCCGTAGTGTGAATCCGCCGAATACAAAGATATGTCCGGGGAGGAAAACCTCACCCTGGACCGCATCATTACCGATGATCGAAGGAGCCATCGAGCCTTACGGTGACGGCACAGTGGAACTCTCAATGAAAGCATCAATGTCTGTGTCAAAACCGGAGGATCTCGGGTAGGGGGTCCCGAACTGTACATCTAAGGCAGATGATAACAGGAGGCAGGGGACACGATGTTTACCCAGGTTCGGGTCCTCTTGATGGAGGTAATACCCTACGTCCTGCTTGATTGTTCTTGATGATATGAGTATTACAAGAGTTGATCTACCACGATTTCATAGAGGCTAGACCCTACAAGCTAGCCTATGGTATGATTGTATGTTGTCCTACGTACTAAACCCTCCGGTTTATATAGACACCGGAGGGGGCTAGGGTTATACAGAGTCGGTTACAAGGGAGGAGATCTACATATCCGTATTGCCTAGCTTGCCTTCCATGCCAAGGAGAGTCCCATCCGAACACGGGACGAAGTCTTCAATCTTGTATCTTCATAGTCCAACAGTCCGGCCAAAGGATGTAGTCCGGCTGTCTGGAGACCCCCTAATACAGGACTCCCTCAGCGGTCATGCAAACACTGTCACTATGCTATTGCAGTTATATTTACCTTCCTCGTAAAATGTTCAATTTGTTATTTATTATACATGAGTAAGAACTTGTAGCGTCGTTGTAGTTAATTATAGCTTCTGATATTCCAGAATTTGGTTGTTGTCTCAGTACCAATTATTTCATTTGCACATTGATCTTTTTGAGAAGATATGTCATAATTGACATGTTTCTTTAGTTTTTCAAAATAAGCATTGGTGATTTTCTATGTTGCTATAAACCCATTTCCCCTACAATTGTTACTGATCTAGTTTTAAATATTATAGGATGAACGGAAGTGTTCTTACTTGGAGTGGGTTGATGAAGAGTGGCCATAGTCTTTAAAGATGTGCCTAAGGAAGCTCTGGAGCATGTATGAGGAAGTGAGCGCAGGTAGGCTTAGAGAAAGTCTTGTCAACTCTGAAGCGTATTTCAAGATGCGGGATAAAAAGTTGATGGTGGAGAATGAGCTCAGGTTTTTTTAAAAGACTTTGCTAAGATGGTGTTCGTGAAGGAGGAGGCACTTTCCCAGTTGGCCCGTGCAAAACAGGTTCTTACTAAACGGAAAGCAGAGGTGGATAATACGAGCCTGGATGATCTCGTTTAGGGAAATGAATATATCACTACTAGAAAAAGGGCTGCTAGTGGCCCACCTATTTTCGCTACTAATGGCGCACTACAGGTGCGCCACTATCACCACGCCATTAGATTTTTTTACTAATGGCGCACCACTGGTGCGCCATTAGTATCTGGTATACTAATGGCACACCACCGGTGCGCCATTAGTATCTGGTATACTAATGGCGCACCACGCCGGAGTGCGCCATTAGTAGCAATTTTTTCCAATTTTTTTTAAAAAAATTCAAATTTATTTCAAAAAAATTTCAATTTTTTTATTTTTTTAATAAATATATCACTACTAGAAAAAGGGCTGCTAGTGGCCCACTTATTTTCGCTACTAATAGCGCACTACAGGTGCGCCACTAGCACCACGCCATTAGATTTTTTACTAATGGTGCACCACGTAGGAGTGCGCCATTAGTAGCAATTTTTTTCATTTTTTTAAATTCAAATTTATTTCAAAAAAAAAATTCAATTTTTTTATTTTTTTTAATCTCGAGTCACTATGGCCTAATCTCGGGTCAATATGCTTAATCTCAGGTCAAATCACACTATGTGGTCAAACTTCCCGGAAGGTCACCCATCCTCAGACGACTCCAACCCGAGCACGCTTAACTTTGTAGTTCTATCCAACCCCAGCACCACCTCACTTCACAGGCACTTGTTGATATATCTATCATATGAATCCTATTAAACCTTGCTGATGTCTAGGACTTAGTTCATGAGTATGATGAAATTTTGAAAAAATATTTCAAATTTCCCGGTCATATTACGTATCATATTTTGAAAAATAATTCATTTTTTTAAACCAATTTTTTTCTGTTACTAGTGGCGCACCTAGCATACGGTGCGCCACTAGTAAGTTTGAATTTTTTTGAATTTTTTTGCCTCTGGATCTTAAAAGCCCCGTAACTTTTTTCTGTTAGGTTTTTGGGGATTTTGAAAATGTTTAAAGGGGACCCCGCGTTAAATTTGGATGTAACTTTCGAATTCGTATGCAAAAGTTATGCGCGTTTTACAAATTCTAGAGAGATTTTGCAAATAAAGTCGAAATTTATATTTGTAAATTTTCCCAACAACTAGACCACATATCACATGGGAAACTTATTTTCTTTTATTTTTTTGACATTTCCATCAATTTTTTTTTATTTTTTTAAAACTGAAAAGCGGTCCACGGGGAGGGGGGGTGCATTCGGTGGAAGTTTTGGGACAAGTTAGTAATGGCGCACCGTGGGAGTGGTGCGCCATTACTAGTTAAACTAGTAATGGCGCACAACACCCACGGTGCGCCATTACTAGTTTTAAAAAAAAACAAATTCTGAATTTTTTTGAAAAAAAACTTAGTAATGGCGCACCAGTTGACAGTGGGCCATTACTAGTTTTAACTAGTAATGGCGCACTATCCACTGGTGCGCCATTACTAGTTTTGAAAAAATAAATAAAAAAAATTGAAAAAAAATTACTAGTGGCGCATGGTGCGCCATTACTAGTTTAACTAGTAATGGCGCACTATCCACTTGTTCGCCATTACTAGTCTTGAAAAAAATGAAAAAAAAAATTGTTACTAATGGCGCACCTACACATGGTGCGCCATTAGTATATACTAATGGCGCACCACATGTCTGGTGCGCCATTAGTGGCCATATCATCTATAGCCCTTTTCCTAGTAGTGCATTGTTCTTATGAAGTTGAACTATATAGCTATATGTTGTACTGTGTTGTTTTCATGTAGCTACCGTACTGTGATGTCATAATATATTTATGTGCCTGATATGAAATTGGCAAACAGCTATTCGATATGAAATGTGAATTTGTGAAATACTGGAATTATTAATTGTAAACTAATAAACCTGCTAAATGTGTCATGGACCACTGCAAACGGTTCTAGCAGTAAAAGCGATTGCAATGGATAGCCCAATGCCACACCGTTTTCTTCATCAAATCGTGTCTGATATAGTTGATAAAAGCAAACAGTTAACCAAGGAAGATCGTATGTGATAGTTACACCTTTCACACACGAGCCTACACATTAAACTGTGTGGGATTTACGTCCGAACGGAAACGTTTTCCCTGGATTGACTGTGTGGGATGTACACAAAAATGGAAACGTATTCCTTGGATTGACTGTGTGTGATATACATACAAACGGAAATGTATTTCTCGGATTCACCGTGTGGGATGTACATACCTATCGAAATGATTTTCTCGGATTATCGTGTGGGATGTACATACCTACGGAAATGATTTCTAGGATTCACCGTTTGAGATGTACATACCTAAGGAAATGATTTCTAGGATTCACCGTGTGGGATGTACATACCTACAGAAATGATTGGGTTTCGATGCCTCGCCCGATCGAACACGGCCCTAGCCTGGGGCCCCGGAGGGCCTATCCCCGATGATTTCTAGGTCGTGTGGGAAGGACACTCTAACGCACACACTCACTTGGCGACGGTTCCAAATGCCATCGCGGAAAGGGGTAAAAAACCATTTTTTAGGACCAACACACCAGTGTCTCGTTCTCGTGGATCCTACTAAGTTCGATCAATTCTATAACATGGCCCTCAATCTAGAAGGTGCTTAGCTCAAGTGTGAGGCTTCTAAGAAGAGAATCAGAGATGCAGTTCAGTCTTCTTCTTCCTCACAAGTGGCAGCTAAGCAACAGAAGTTCTGGCTTCCTCGTCCTCCATTTCATCAGCCCTACCAGCAGAAGAACAAAGGTGACCATGGATCTTCCCACCCACCCAACACAGGCTATCAGAACAAGTCTCAGACTCAAGCTCCAAGGTCAAGTGCTCCTTATCATCGTCCGCTCTTAGAGGTGACTTGCAACAAGTGTCAGCAGAAAGGTCACTATGCAAACAAGTGTTTCAACCAAAGGCGCCTTCTGCCTCCTCCGCCTGTGAGATCTTCAAGCAATGCAGTGGTCAAGCATAACCCCAAGTCTGCAAGAGTGAACTTGATGAATTCAGTTCAAGCAGAGGATTCTTCAGAAGTGATCATGGGTAATCTCCAACTTAATGATATTCATGCAAAAGTTTTATTTGATACTGGTGCATCGAATAGTTTCATCTCAAGACCATTTGCATCAAAGCATGAGTTTGTTTTTCAAGATTTGCCTAGACCGTTATCAGTTGTCTCTCCGGGTAAATTCATGAGCCCAAGCTCCATGGTACGGGATGTTTCTATCAAGATGGGTAACTATAAATTTCTGCCTTCTCCAATTGTTCTTGGTGACTCGGATATTGATCTAATTCTTGGGATGGACTGGCTTTCTAACACAAGGCTCAACTTGATTGTGCTACTAGGGAGATACAATTGACACATTCTTCTGAGGATGTGATCATCTATGCCACTCGAGATGAAACCATTCGACTGTTTTCTCTCAATGAGAAGGGCGAGTTGGATGCAATTTCTCAAATTCTAGTCGTTTGTGAGTACCAAGACGTCTTTCCAGAAGAGCTTCCAGGAATGCCTCCTCACTAGCAAGTTGAATTCGTTATCGATCTTGAGCCTGGTACGGAACTTGTTCGCAAGCGTCCATACAATCTTGGACCTAAGGAGTTGAAGGAATTGAAGAAACAGCTCGATGAACAAGAGCGTCTGGGTTTGATCAGACTGAGTTCATCTCTGTGGGGTTGTGGTGTTCTTTTTGTCCAGAAGAAGGATGGCACGACCGACTTTGTGTTGACTACCGTACATTGAACAAGAAGACAATTAAGAACAAGTATCCACTTACCAACATCAATGAGCTATTCGAGCAACTTAAAGGTGCTAAAGTATTCTCCAAGCTTGACCTCCGTATGGGTTATCATTAGATTCGCATTCGTGAGCAAGATATTCCCAAGACAACATTCAGAACGAGCGATGGTTCTTATGAATATATTGTCATGTCTTTCGGCCTTGTCGATGATCCTCCGACGTTCTCTCGCATGATGAACTTCATCTTCAAGCCTTACACAAATGTATTCGTCCTGGTGTATCTCGTTGATATCTTGGTCTTCTCCAAGAATAAGAAGGATCATGCCAAGCATTTGAGATTGGTGCTCGACAAGCTCAGAAAGTATCAATTCTATTCGAAGTTTTCCAAATGTGAGTTTTGGCTTGATGAAGTTCTTTACCTTGGTCATATCACCTCCGCCAAGGGCATTGCTATTAAACCGGAGAAGTTTTCTGCAATTGTGAACTGGGAACCTCCTTAGAATGTCAAGCAGCTCCACAGTTTCCTTGGACTTGCAAGCTATTGCCGAAGATCATTGAGAATTTCTCCATGATTGCAAAGCCTCTTTCCAAACTCCACCAGAATCATGTGAAGTATGTCTGGACACCTGAATGTAATGTTGCTTTCAACACTCTCAAAGAGAAACTCGTCACAGCTCTTGTCTTGACTCCTCCAAACGAATCCAATCATTAAAAGTTTTCTGTGATGCCTCTTTGCAACGCCTCGACATTGTGTTAATGAAAGAGAAGAAAGTTGTGGCTTATACCTCTCATCAGTTGGAGCCCAATGAAAGGAACTACCCCACTCACGATCTTGAGTTGGCGGCTGTCGGTGTCAAAACCGGCGGATCTCGGGTAGGGGGTCCCGAACTATGCGTCTAGGCGGATGGTACCAGGAGGCAGGGGACACGATGTTTACCCAGGTTCGGGCCCTGTTGATGGAGGTAATACCCTACGTCCTTCTTGATTGTTCTTGATAATATGAGTAGTACAAGAGTAGATCTACCACGAGATCAGAGAGGCTAAACCCTAGAAGCTAGCCTATGGTATGATTGTTGTTGTTGTTGGTCCTACGGACTAAACCCTCCAGTTTATATAGACACCGGAGGGGGCTAGGGTTACACAGAGTTGGTTACAAGGAAGGAGATTTACATATCCGTACTGCCAAGCTTGCCTTCCACGCCAAGGAGAGTCCCATCCGGACACGGGACGAAGTCTTCAATCTTTTATGTTCATAGTCCAACAGTCCGGCCAAAGGATATAGTCTGGCTGTCCGGATACCCCCTAATCTAGGGCTCCCTTAGCGGCAGTTGTCCATGCATTAATAACATGGAGACATCTCTTGTTGGCAAGGCAAGTAGACATTTTCACTGATCACAAGAGCCTCAAGTATATCTTCACTCAACCCAACCTCAACCTCAGGCAAACTCATTGGGTCAAAATGATTCAAGAGTACAATCCGAGTATTGAATATACTCTAAGAAAGGCCAATGTCATTTTAGATGCTTTGAGCAGGAAGGCTTACTGCAACAACTTAATTCTCAAGCCATTCCAACCGGATCTTTGTGAATCTTTCCGTAATCTCAACCTCCAAGTTGTTCCTTAAGGTTTTCTTGCCAACCTTCAAGTCACTCCTACTTTGGAAGACCAAATTCGAGAGGCACAACTCCTTGATACCATGGTGAAGAGAGTGAAACATGGTATTGCCAAGAGCCAACCCAAATACAAGTGCTATCGCATTGATGACAAAGACACATTATTCTTCAAGGACCGGATTGTGGTTCCCAAAGGTGATCTAAGGAAGGTCATAATGAACGAAGCGCACAATTCTCTTCTATCCATTCATCCGGGCAGTTCCAAGATGTACCATGACCTCAAGCAGTCGTATTGGCGGACTCGAATGAAGCGAGAGATTGCTCAATACGAGAACGAATGTGATGTCTTTCGAAGGGTGAAGGAAGAACACTAAGGACCAGCTGGTCTCCTCCAACCTCTTGCTATTCCAGAATGGAAGTTTGATCATATCAAGATGGACTTCATCACTGGATTTCCAAATTCAAAGCGTGAGAATGATGCTATTTTCGTTGTCATTGACAAACTTACAAAAGTGGCTCATTTCCTTCCAATCAAAGAATCTATCACGACAACTCAGTTGGCAGAGCTATACACCTCCAGAATTGTATCTTTTCACGGTATTCCGCAATTGATCTCTTCAGACTGCAGAAGCATTTTCACTTCTAAGTTCTGGGACTCCTTCTAGAAGGCCATGGGCACCAACATTCACTTCAGCACATCTTTCCATCCTCAAACTAGTGGCCAAGTCGAGCGAGTCAATCAAATCCTCGAAGACATGCTCAGGGCTTGTGTCATCTCTTTTGGTATGAAGTGGGAAGATTGTTTTCCATATGCCGAGTTCTCCTACAACAACAGTTTCCAAGCGAGTTCGGGCAAGGCCCAATTCGAAATTCTCTATGGAAGAAAGTGTCGTACTCCTCTGAATTGGTCAGAGTCTAGTGAACGCCAACTTCTTGGCAACGACTAGATCACAAAAGCTGAAGAAATGTGTAAAGTCATCTATGAAAAACTCAAAGCCGCGCAATTGCGCAAGAAGAGTTACTATGATAGCAAGCACCGTGACTTGGCTTTCGAGATCGGAGACCATGTCTACCTCCGTGTCTCTCCAATGAAAGGCACTCGTCGCTTCGGTATCAAAGGGAAGCTCTCCCTGAGATACGTGGGTCCTTTGAAGATCATTGGTAAAAGAGGCTACCTCGCCTATCAACTCGAGCTTCCGTCCAACTTCGCAAACGTGCATGAAGTGTTTCATGTGTCACAGCTTCGCAAGTGCTTCAAGACTCCTGAGCGCACTGTCAACTTTGAAGAGATCGGTCTCCAAGAAGATTTGTCTGATCATGAGCATACCGTTGCTATTCATGAAGAAATTGAGCGCAAGACACGCAAAAAGTCAATCAAATTCCTGAAAGTGAAGTGGTCACACCATTCCGACCGAGAAGCCACCTTGGAACGCGAGGATTACCTCCGTTCTGAATATTCTGAGTTCTTTCAGTCCTAGATCTCAGGACGAGATCCTCTTGTAGTAGTGGAGTGTTGTAACACCCCGGATGTAACTTTCCATATTTGTAACTCTGACTCTTGCCATTTTCGGCTATGTGATATGACATTCCCTCTGTGGTTGGGTTTTTGTCTTTCGTTTTGCATTTTGTTCATGTCATGCATTTCATATCATGTCATCATGTGCATATCATTTGCATTCATGTTCGTCTCATGCATTCGGTCATTTTCCCCATTGTCCGTTTCGTAATCCGACGCTCTCTCATGCCCCCGTTGCACCCCTCCAATCTCGTTTCGGTGAGCGGGAGAAAAACGTTCTCGGAATGGGTCAAGATTTTCAAGTGGCCTTGGTACATCACCAAAAGGCCGACTTTCAAATTTCGTTCCATTTGGAGGTCATTTGATGCCCCAACAGTTAACAGGAGTGAACTAATCAAATGTGGTGTTTCGTCAACATGCATCTTGTTACATGTCGAGCTCCACTTAACTTGTAGTTTTGTTTGTGCACTTTGCCATGCCATGCATATTTAAATGGGACATGCATCATCCTTGGTTGTGCATCATGCCATGCTTATGCTTATGTGTTTACCATGTTGCTTGCTTCTTTCCGGTTTGCTTCTCTCGTTTGCTTTGGTTTCGTTCCAGAGTTGTGAGGATTCGTTCGACTACGTATGCTTGTCTTCTTCATGGACTCGTTCTTCTTCCTCGCGGGATCTCAGGAAAGATGATCATTACCCTAGATATCACTTCTACTTTTGCTTGCTAGTTGCTCGTTCTATCGCTATGTCGCCCTACCTATCACTTGTTATATCATGCCTCTAACCCACCTTCCTAGCAAACTATTGTTTGGCTATGTTACCGCTTTTGCTCAGCCCCTCTTATAGCGTTGTTAGTTGCAGGTGAAGTTGAAGTTTGTTCCATGTTGGAACATGGATATGTTGGGATATCACTATATCTCTTATTTAATTAATGCATTTATATACTTGGTAAAGGGTGGAAGGCACGGTCTTACGCCTGGTGTTTTGTTCCACTCTTGCCGCCCTAGTTTCCATCATACCGGTGTTATGTTCCTTGATTTTCCGTTCCTTACGCGGTTGGGGTTATGGGACCCCCTTGACAGTTCACCTTGAATTAAACTCCTCCAGCAAGGCCCACCCTTGGTTTTAGATTTGCCTACCAAAGCCTTTTCCCTTGGGTTCTGCAGGCCCGAGGGTCATCTTTATTTTAAACCCCCAGGCCAGTGCTCCTCTGAATGTTGGTCCAACCCGGGCGATGTTTGACACCCCCTAGGCAACCAGGGTCTATGCCAACCCGACATTTGGCCCATCCGGTGTGCCCTGAGAAAGAGATACATGCCACTCCTATCAGGATTTGACGGCACAACAGGCGGCTTTGCTGGTCTTGTGTTATCATTGTCGAAATGTCTTGTAACCGGGATTCTGAGACTGATCGGGCCTTTCCGGGAGAAGGAATATCCTTCGTTGATTATGAGAGCTTGTGATGGGCTAAGTTGGGACACCCCTACAGGGTATAAACTTTCGAGAGCCGTCCCCGCGGTTATGTGGTAGATGGGAATTTGTTAATATCCGGTTGTAGAGAACTTTACACTTGACTTAATTAAAATTCATCAACCGCGTGCTTAGCCGTGATGGTCTCTTTTTTTGGTGGTGTCTGGGAAGTGAACACGGTTTTGGGTTATGTTTGAATGTAAGTAGTTTCAGGATCACTTCTTGATCACTTCTAGCTTCACGACCATTGTGTAGCTTCTCATCTTACTCTTATTTGTGTATGTTAGCCACCATATTTTCTTAGCGCTTGTTGCAGCTCCACCTCATTACCTTATCCTACCCATAAGCTTAAATATTCTTGATCTCGCGGGTGTGGGATTGCTGAGTCCTCGTGACTCATGGATACTTCCAAACAGTTGCAGGTGCCGATGATACCAGTGCAGGTGATGCTACCGGACTCAAGTGGGAGTTTGACGAGGACCTTGGTCAGTACTATGTGTCGTTTCCTGATGATCAGTAGTGGAGCCCAGTTGGGACGATCGAGGATCTTCCATTTGTGGCTTATCTTCCTTTTATTCGGATTTGACCATAGTCGGTCTATGAGTGTATTTTGATGATGCATGATTTATTTATGTATTGTGTGACGTGGCGAGTGTAAGCCAACTCTATTTTATCCCCGTCTTATTCATTACATGGGATGTTTGTGAAGATGACCCTTCTAGCGACAAAACCACTATGCGGTTATATCTATAAGTCATGCCTCGACATGTGGGAGCTATAGCCGCATCATGGGCGTTACACCCGGCCATCCCTCTAGCCCCCCCCCCCCGTGCCGAGCTTTTTCTCCG
>NC_041384.1:138652880-138711170 GCF_002162155.2 Triticum dicoccoides
CCCCACCCTAAACCCTAAGATAGATAGTGGGGTACCTCTCCGGCGAGCCCCCATCCCCGCTGCGGCTGGTTCTTCCTTAACTCCGGCGAGCCCCTCCCCCTGAAAATTGACTGACCCAAAAGTCGATTCAGTGCGAGCGAGAGCAAGAGCGAGAGCGAGAGCTGCATTGCGAGTAAGAGCAAGAGCAGACTAGGCAGGGGACCAAGAGCAAGAGCAGAGCAGCAGTGCGAGCGAGAGCTAGAGCAAAAGCAGCTCCTACTGATATGGACGTCGCCACCGAGGGAACGATGCCGTGGAGGAAGTGGCCGGCGACACCGTCGTGGATGGAGCCGTGCCATGTCGGCTCGGGACCGAGCGCCGGCGGCACCGTGAGATCAAATCAAGAAGAAAATGTGGCGATTAGTGTACAACCTATTTGGTGGCGCCGATTAGGCCTCAGCTTCATTCGAGCAAACGATGATGATGTTGCTCTTCAGGTGGTGCAAGTGAAGGCGGTGGTGTGCAAATGGAGGTGGCGCGAAAGACGAGGGGTACATCGAGGCAGCTCCTTGGAGGTGGAGGACGGGGTGGTTGAACCGGCGGAATGACGAGATCGACGATGGATCCTCATCTGGTATGGTGGATGAGGGATGTTGTCGGTGTCAAAACCGGCATATCTCGGGTAGGGGATCCTGAACTATGTGTTTAAGGATTGATGGTAACAGGAGACAAAGGACACGATGTTTTACCAAGGTTCGGGCCCTCTTGGTGGATGTAATATCCTACGTCCTGCTTGATTGACTTTGATGAGTATAGGATTTACAAGAGTTGATCTACCACGAGATCGTAATGGCTAAAACCTAATTTTCTAGCCTTTATGATTATGATTTCCTCTACGGACTAAACCCTCTGGTTTTTATAGACACCGAAGGGGGCTAGGGTTGTACAAAGTCGGTTTACAGAGAAAGGACTATTCACATCTGCATGCTAAGCTTGCCTTCCACGCCAAGGAGAGTCCCATCCGGACACGGGAGGAAGTGTTCTGTCTTGTATCTCCATGGCCCATTAGTCTGGCCCACTTCACATGGCCCGGACGCCCAAGGACCCCTTAATCTAGGACTCCCCCAGACGTCGAGGTGTTGCTATGGACGACATCGTCGGGGAAGAGGCTCCGGCTGGGTGGCGGACGGAGGAGGGTGTGGGGCTTCGCGGGTTTTCACGACCTCAGTGTATGAATGGGTGGGAGGATGGGATTGGAGTGGGGAACCATGGCTTAGGGACGCGCTTGCTTGAAATGTGGGGTAAGTTATGAAAGTACCCCCCACAGATTTGAGCTAGGAGGTTCTTTCGATTCAGGGGTATCACGGGCATTTCGCGTCTCGGGATTTCACAGGAGGTGGGAGTGTTCGCGTGCGTTGTAATTTTGGGATAGCAAGGCGCGGGTTGAGATGGAGGGAGTTTTTGGAGCACAACAAGACAAAGATATATCTTAAATATTTCGGGGTAACAAGGCGCCGGTTGAAGAGGCCACTACTAGGGAAAACCTTATACACAGAACATTAGTAGTAGCGCGGGCTAAAAACGCACGTTGGTGCTAATTAGCAGCAGCGCGGTGTTTTAAACCGCGCTACAGATACAATTATAGCAGTAGCGCGCCCGAGTACAAAAGCGCTACTACTAAAATTCCCACGGCTTAGCCGATAGGCTACATATAGTAGTAGCGATCTATGTAGAACCGGGCTACCGCTACTTGTTTTGTAGCTGCGCGTTTACGAACAAAGGCGCTACTGCTAATGAAAATAAAATTAAATGGAAAGCAAATAAAAAAGAGAAGGAATAGCAATAGCGCTTGTTAAGAAACACGCTATAGCTACCGTAGCAGCAGCGCACTTCCTGGAACGCGCTACTACTACTTTTAACTTAACCGCGCGGTTCGTTCTTCCCCTACTGCCACTTCCCACAAATCCCTACTCCTCCGCTGTCGCCGCCCTGCATCGCCGTTGGCCGCCGCGCGCGACCCATCGCTCTCCGCACACCCTCGACGTCACCCTCGCCCTCGACCGTGACCTCGACGCCGCCCCCAACCCCGACCTCGACGCCCCCCCCCTACATCGCTTCCCTCCGCAATGCGCCCGCCGCCCCGAACCCGACCCCGTCCCCTAACTCCGCCGGCGCTAGAGGTGAGCACGCCCTCCTCCTCCTCCTCCCCTACCGCTGCCTAGCTAGGGTTAAATTTGAGAGTTCATCAAATTAGTTAGGGTTCATTAAATTTTAGACTTCATCAGTTAGGGTTAAATTTTAGAGTTCATCTAAATAGTTTTTTACTATTTTAGTAAGTGTTTAATAGAATTAGTAAGAAAATTAATATAACTAGTTGAACTAGTTTATTTTTATTGATAGTAAGTGCTTAATTGAACTAGTTGAGTTAATAGAAATATTTTATTTTTAGTACAAAAATTAATAGAACTAGTTTACTTTTTTAGTTAAAGAAATTATTCCCGCATCGACATCGATGATGCCTATCCCGCATCATCGTCGTCGAGTCGGCGGAGGACACATGCGTCACCAGATGGGTCATGTCCGGGACTGGGCTCCGCCGGTGTGGTACTGGGAGGCGCTACCTACCGGGGGGCCCAAGTTGGTGAGGAGTCAGCCCGTCATTGACCCGAACCTTCTTTGGTGGCGGTCGCGTGGGCCAGTGACGGTCCAGAGGCTCGAGGAACCCGCGGAGGTGGTGCATCACCGTGTCAGTGAGGAGGACGCGCACATCCATCGCTACTTGTTTGCGTTGGAGCACAGGTTCTCCAATACCTGGCAGGTTCTCCAGGGATCTCACTAGAGCTATGATCCTGTGATGGTTCCTTCTCTGTGGGTGTCCACCGCCCGCGCTGATACCCGTCGTGCGCTAGGGTTTTAGTTGTATTAGTGATGTTATATGTATGATACTATTCGGGGTGTATTAGTGATAATATTCGATGATGTACGGACGCATGAGATGATTTACTTTTGCTTATTGAATGCATGCTAAGTTGAATACTTACTTATTTTACGATTTGGTTTTGCTTATTGAATGCTCATGTCAATATGAGTCCTATAAGATATTTTGAAGTGTATATCTTGTGTTGCTCAAATAGGATATGTGCTTGCCCAAGTGGTCGGTCATGTTTGCAGGTTACACCTCCGAGTGACCTATGTTTTGCTGGAGTGTTGATTCATTTCCGTTTCGGCAAATTTCAGGCGCTCGATATGTCCTATTTTAGCAAAGGTCATGCCGGATTTTCCGTGAATTTTGGCATGACTTGTGCGAGAATATGTAGGAAATATCGAGTGTCCCGGATTTATGTGTTGAGTATCCTGGTAGTTGTCTTCGATCATTTTCAATTAATGTTTCAACTATGAACATAGGAAATGTCTGACGACGAAAAGGATTTCGGTATTTGCAAGTACTGCGAAAACGAGCGCGGCCTGTGCGACGGAATCTTCCTAGATGATGATAGCCGCTTCAGCATCACAACGGCAAGTCTTTTTTCGTAATTAAGCATGACATCTCCTTCATTTGCTTCAACTTATAATTTAATTTTTTTACTACTCTACTAGCGTATCCCCTGCCATGCAAGAGTTTTTGTCTTGGATAAGATAGGTTTCAGTCGTACTATGGAGGTAAAGAAAGTTTACTTGATGACCGAGCACGGTTATATTTTCCATGCAAATTATACAACAAAGACGACTACATCTATTTTGGATGCAAAACTTGGCGAGCACTATGCAAGACTTATGCATTTGAGCCTGATATGGTTATCACCTTTGATATTCGTCCGGAAGATGATATTGAAGGTAATACCAACATCTGGGTCGATGTGCAGACGCCTCCAGTTATACCATTATGTGAGTTTCTTAACCATATTTATGTCTTTGATATTGTTTATTCAAAAATAGTTGACAACTAATTTCTATTGTCAGCTTATTTCCGTTCAAGCAAACATGACCAGCGCTTGGTAGATAGGACCTACTACTGTCCCGGGGCTGAACTAAACTGCGAGGAGCTAAGTCATTAAGTTTCATGTCTTCAGGATCTTGATACAGTCAACACAAATTTTCTTCCTGCACTTAGAAATGTTAGTACTGAAAACGTGCGACCAATAGTGTTTGTACTGAACTACAGTCACATCTATTTAGGAAAGATGGTAATATTTTTACTATTTGTCCTCAGTTCATCTTTGGCATACATTATTTTTTAAGCTAAACTTCATTGCTAAGTATGTTACTATACGATGTTCTTCAACAGGGACTCCCGATGAATGTTGTGCCTGATTGGATCGAGAATAAAGGTACCATGAATATTGTTAGCTTACGGCCAAGATATCCTACAATGCACTGTAGTGCATTCAGGATTTCTAATAGCTAGGAATGCTTAATAGTGATAGACTGGAGCAAAATTGTGAATGATCGCAGAGAAGTACTAGGGGGCAGCAATCAAAAGTGCAGCCCATGATTAGGAGACAGGTTCATCTGCGTACTCCAACTTGATGAAGGAGGAGTGCTATACATGCATGTTTTATGTTATTTAACCGGAGAGAGAGCAGCAGGAGTGATTAGCTAGCTAGAAATGAGTTTGAAGATGATGATGTGCTACACTATGACTATGATGATTAAATAGCTAGTGTTTGTGGTAATGACTGTGATGATTATTATTAGCTAGTGTTTGTGGTGATTAGATAGCTATTTGTAACGCCCCGAGACCGATGTGCCAGGTGTCTTCCAGTTATTCGCTGTTGCTGCCTTGTCATTGCTTGCATGTCATGCATTGCATATCATGTCATCATGTGCATTTCATTTGCATACATGTTTGTCTCATGCATCCGAGCATTTTTCCCGTTGTCCGTTTTGCAATCCGGCGCTCATATGTCACCCGGTGTTCCCTTTTACCTCTTTCCGTGTGCGGGTGTTAAACGTTTTCGGATTGGACCGAGACTTGTCATGCGGCCTTGGTTTACTACCAGTAGACCGCCTGTCAAGTTTCGTGTCATTTGGACTTCGTTTGATACTCCAACGGTTAACCGAGGGACCGGAAAGGCCTCGTGTGTGTTGCAGCCCAACAACCCTCCAAAGTGGCCCAAAACCCACCTAAACCTGTTCCATCATCTAGAGCATTCGATCACGGTCGCGTGGCCGAAAACCACACCTCATTTGGACTCTCCTAGCTCCCTCTACCTATATATATGTGCTCCCCTCCCAAAAATTCGCGATACAAACCCTAGATCTAACTCTCTCCGCGCCGCCGGACTTTTCTTCCCGCGCCGGACATGTCCGCTCGCCACCACCACCTCACTCCAGCAAATCCCATCGCGCCACGTCGTCCCCGCCGACGCGCCAGCCAACCCGAGGGCGCCATGTGTCCCCGAGCCGGCGCCCCACTTCGCCGCCAACCCTGCTGGCCCGCCGGGGCCCGAGCAGGGCCCTCTCCGGCCCGAGTCACCGCACCTCCCGGCCCGCATCGGCACCTCTCTGGCCGCGCGCGCACTCTCCCACGCCGCCTCGTCGCTTGCTCGCCACCGACGCACCTTCGCCGCCCCTCCGGCGAGCGCCGGCGCGCAGCTCCCCACGCCCGCCGCCGGTCGCCGCCATGCCTTTGCACCGCCGCCCGCATCCGGCGCCGCCTCTCCGCCGGTCGCCTCGCGCCGCCTCCCGGAGCGCGCCGCCGCCGTCAACCCTCGCCGGAGGCCCGCCGCCCGCGCCCTCATCGCTGGCCATCACCGGAGTCCTCTTCCCTCGCCTGATCCGGGGAAGGTGGATGAGATCCACCAACCCCTGGAACCAAACGTGCCCCCTCGATCCGGATCTCCTCATCCTGCTTCGCCTCGTCCCTGCATTGACTTTTTGCGGAGGTAATATTTCACTAAGGCCTGAGATTCCATGATTCATATGCCTCTATTCATCATGCCATAACTCATCACCCGTTGCTCCGATTCGTGCGTGTAGCATATCAAAATATTCGTCTCAACGAGTACATCATTTCATCTCATTGCATCATTTTCATTTGAGCCCATCTTGATGCCCGAAATGCTGTTGGAAGAGGGCTATGTGGTGAATTTTCTAGATCTGTTTCAGCAATAACTTTTTGTCATTTTTTCCATGATTAATGTGTGCATGATATGATCCTGAGCTCTACATGTGTTTTGTAATATGCCATGCCATCTTTACAGTGGTGCTTGCCATGTATTTTTGTGATATTTGTGGTGACTAGCACAAGCTTGCAAATTAGCGTAATCGGTAATGCAGATTTCAGGGACTTAGAATTTCACTAAGTCCTTGTCCTGATTTTGTTGTTATGCCATATGTTCATGTTGTTTCCTAGTGATCCGTGCCTCTTTTGAGGATGATCAGTAAGGATGTTTTGTTAACATTGTGGTGCTATATCCATCCATGTCTTTGTTTGCATTTATGGAGCAACCTAGCTTGAGTCAATCAAGCTCTACGTTTGCTAGAAAATGTTCCTGGCAGATTGTTAACTTGTTTAGCGATTTTGCCGAGGATGGTGCTATTGATCCGTGCATGCTATGATGTTGTTCTTGCCATGTCTAGATTCTATGCCATGTATTCTTGATGGGTGTATGCTTAGTTTGTCATGCCATGCTCTGTAGTGAGTGCATCGAGCTCGTAAACATGCCTACTCGTTGACTGATTTGCATGCTCCAGTTTTTCACCAAGTCTGAGGTCTGTTTATGTTTTTGCCATGTTCACATGCTTGCAATTGTATTTTATGGTTCCTTTTGGCTCAAGGTCACTAAGGGACTTTTGTTAAGTGCTTTGAGTAGCTTCATGCCATGCCTTGATTTGCCATGTTAAGTTCCGGTAGCATATAGTTTTCATTCTTCAAAGTATGCTTCCTTATAATAAATCCTAGACTTGTGTTAATTTCACAAAGTCTGAAACTTGTTATCATTTGCACTTTTTCCATGCTTGTTTGAACCTGTTAATGAGTGAATTAGCTGCAGCTCAGTGTTCATCTATTGTCAAGCATCTTGAGTGGATCCCTTCCATGTATTTTTTTGCCCTGTTTGAGTGTTGTAGCATATTTATTTTGATGCATTTAGATGGCTACTTGCTGATTATCGTAGTCCGGTGCCATATTTGTTTCGCTTGCCATTTCCAAACCATGCATCCGATTCCGGTGATCTTTATATCGATTTCAACCAAAATCACCTCACCTTTCCAGTGGCACTCTTGGATTTCCAAGTTGAGGCCAGGTTCAATCATTCCTTTCCAAATCATGCATATGCATCACATACCACATCCCGCATATCATACCATGTTCATGTGTGGTTTGTTTACTATGTTGTGTGCTTTTTTCGGTGTTGCTTCTTGGGGTTGGTTCCGAGTACGTCGCGTTTGTGAGGACCTGTTCAACTACGTCCGTTTGTCTTCTTCATGGACTCGTTCTTCTTCCTTGCAGGATTTCAGGCAAGATGACCATACCCTTCAAATCACTTCTATCTTTGCTTGCTAGTTGCTCGCTCTTTTGCTATGCCTATGCTGCGATACCTACCACTTGCTTATCATGCCTCCCATATTGTTAAGCCAAGACTCTAACCCACCTTGTCCTAGCAAACCGTTGTTTGGCTATGTTACCGCTTTGCTCAGCCCCTCTTATAGCGTTGTTAGTTGCAGGTGAAGATTGGAGCTTGTTCCATGTTTGGAACATGGTTATTTTGTTGGGATATCACAATATCTCTTATTTAATTAATGCATCTATATACTTGGTAAAGGGTGGAAGGCTTGGCCTTATGCCTGGTATTTTGTTCCACTCTTGCCGCCCTAGTTTCCGTCATATCGGTGTTATGTTCCCGGATTTTGCGTTCCTTACGCGGTTGGGTTATAATGGGAACCCCTTGACAGTTCGCTTTGAATAAAACTCCTCCAGCAAGGCCCAACCTTGGTTTTACCATTCGCCACCTAGCCTCTTTTTCCCTTGGGTTAGGCCAGCCCAAAGGTCATCTTTATTTTAATCCCCCGGGCCAGTGCTTGTCGAAGTATTGGTCCGAACTGAGTAGACTGCGGGGCCACCTCGGGGAAACTTGAGTGCTGGTTTTACTCGTAGGATGTCTCATCCGGTGTTGCCCTGAGAACGAGATATGTGCAGCTCCTTTCAGGATGTCGGTGCATCGGGCGGTCTTTGTGGACTTGTTTTACCATTGTCGAGGATGTCTTGTAACCGGGATTCCGAGCCTGATTGGGTTCTTCCCGCTAGAAGGAATATCCTTCGTTAACCGTGAGAGCTTGTGATGGGCTAAGCTGGGACACCCCTGCAGGGTTTTGAACTTTCGAAAGCCGTGCCCGCGGTTATGGGCAGATGGGAATTTGTTAATGTCCGGTTGTAGAAAACCTAAAGTTGACCTTAATTAAAATGCATCAACCGTGTGTGTTACCGTGATGGTCTCTTCTCGGCGGCATCCGGGAATTGAACACGGTGTTGGAGTTATGCTTGACGTAGGTTGTTATAGGATCACTTCTTGATCATAGTTGTTCGACCGTGCTTTTTCCTTCTCTTCTCGCTCTATTTTGCGTATGTTAGCCACCATAAATGCTATTCGCTTGCTGCAGCTCCACCTCATACCTTTACCTTACCCATAAGCTTAAATAGTCTTGATCGCGAGGGTGTGAGATTACTGAGTCCCCGTGACTCACAGATACTTCCAAAACCAGTTTGCAGGTGCCGATGTTACCGAGCAGGTGACACAACCAAGCTCAAGGAGGAGCTCGTTGAAGATCTTGTCCTTTGTGTCGTTTCATTCTAGTTGATCAGTAGTGGAGCCCAGTTGGGGACGATCGGGGATCTGTCTAGCATTTGGGGTAGTCTTCTTTTATTTTGGTTCCGTGGCCGGACCTTGTTTGTATTTGGATCATGTAATGCTTTATTCCTGTATTGTGTGAAGTGGCGATTGTAAGCCAACTATGTATCTCTGCCCCTTATGTATTACATGGGTTGTGCGAAGATTACCTCACTTGCGACATTGCTTTCAATGCGGTTATTCCTCTAAGTCGTGCTTCGACACGTGGGAGATATAGCCGCATCGAGGGCGTTACACTATTGCAGCTAGTGTTGGTGGTGATTAGCTAGCTAGAATGAGTTTGAAGATGATGATGTGCTACACTATGACTATGGTGATTAAATAGATACTGTTGGTGGTAATGACTATTATGATGATTAAATAGCTTGTGCTGGCGGATTAGATTGAAGTGGAGGGAACATGTGGTGCATATCGAAAGTACTACTAGTCCAAACTAGATCACGTTTGGATTAGTAGTATACTTTTGACATGCCTCCACTTGAACCTAATCCACCTTCATTTGACACAATGTTATGGACATAATGATGTAAACCTCATAACTGGTATTGTACCAATATTTGTACGATGGCACATAAATACACTAAAAATAAAAAAATAAAAAAAGAATACTAGTAGCGATGGAGAGAAAACACGCTGCGAGTAGTTACATTAGCAGTAGCGTGGGAGTGAACAAACGCTGCAGCTATTAGTCCTAGCAGTAGCGCGTACGGGCACGCGTTACTGCTAAGCAATAGCTGTAGCACCTTATTAGTAGCGCGCCTACCCGCGCTACTAGTGAGCACAAAACCAGCACTACTGCTAGGGTTTTCCCTAGTAGTGGGCAGGAGTTCCACAACACGATAGATAGAGATGCTAGCTTGAAATTTCGGCATAATAAGGCGCGGCTTGAAATTTTGGGAGAACAAGCTTAACATGTACCAAAAAAGACAATTCGCACCTCATCACTAGAGAGAGACATGTCCTGTTTTACTATATTACTAGAAATGCATTCAAAGACAACAAAAAATTAAAAAAATAGGGACAACAAACATAACGTGTACAGTATCAAAACAATTTGCACTTCCCTCAACAATAAAAAACAATGTGTGTTGTCTAGCATATGGACTAAATTTGAGTACATTTTCCCTATTTGAATGGGATTGTACTTGGGTTAGTTATACAACCATCTAAATATTATCTTCACAACACATGACATGAATATAGGAGAAGTAAATTCCTATATAAATATGAACTCGTGTACATACGATCTCAAATTCAAATACATGTATCCATTTTCTGTTGAATTCAAATCATAGTACATGTATGCTCTAGCTAGATGTTCGGAATCTAAACCATTTATGATACTACATACAATGTGTTTAACACGCACAACACACACAAACACCATTTAGACTAGTAAGGTACACGTGCATTGCACGCATGAGATTTGGCAACCAAATTATGAATAAATACCACATTATAGCATGTAAGCTTTGAGTCGTATATGCATGATGTAGATGTTCGTTTAATTCTTATAGTTCATTTCATTCAAAATCATCTTGTTTTTATAAGAAAGCTAATCTATTTTAAGATTCATGGAATTGTGCGTTGTAAAGCATAAAGTAAAAAATGGCAAATCATGTGGAAAAACATTTGGACAATTTCTGATATGGAAGATTCTAGAACAAAGAATAAGTGCTTGTGTCTTGAGGTTTGTGCATTAAGCTTAAGTTCAACCATGGAGTCTTCTAGATTGTACATGTGGCAAAATCTGGTGGAATCTAGATGATATCCAACGGCCTGTAGTGCTCAAATTTTCCATCTCTGCACCATCGGATTGGATTCATCCAACGACCATATTTCAACATTAAAGTTATCCGCACACTATATATAAAATATAAAATATAATATATAGGTGTATAGATATAGATATGTGATGCGAAAGCCACCCATCATCTCCAATTAGAATAGTGTGTCCATGCATGGATGCAATGTGGCCAAACGATGTCTGCCATCGGTATCTCAAATTCAAATCAGTCTGACCTTGTTCAATGTGTATACAGTACAACATGCTCGTTTCCAAACCACACCGTGCATATCTCAGTTATATTCATTCATGCATGGGTTTCAAACATCATGATCTCTTATTAAAATATTTGAATTTAACTTTACATTGATTATGACCTCACCTAGTCTTTTACACCCACACGGTCATCTTCTCTTTATAATTGTACCACTAACTTCCTCTCGTGCATGCATGCACACACACTACCAGTCGGCATTATCCATCGCACACATGCAATCTTTTTCTTCAGGTCAGTCTCCCATGCATGCACACACACACACACACACACCTCCCCCACTCCATCAAATCGGGCATTCTTTATCTCTCACATGCATGCGCAACAATTGTTGTTCCTCTATGTGTGCATATATATAGCTAGGTCTTTCACAGTTTTCCACACAAACCGTTCAGTCTGTATATCTAGTGAGGTCTCACCCTCTTTCCCATGTCCACATCGACTCAATCTATACCTCTCTATATAGGATTACATAGATAATACACCCACATTAATTATATATCCAACGTCCCCCTCTCATCATCCATGCCTTCCGCTTCATCTCTTAGACATGCTTACAGTGGCGAAGACAGGGGCAGCAAGGGCCCCGCCCTAAAATTACTATATATTGAGGCTAATATAAATGTGATCATTAGACAATTGCTAGTAAAATGGTTTAAGTTGATGAATTGGCCCTCCTCGTAAAGGATTAGCAATTCGTGGCCCCCTAGCTCATTTAGTTTTCATGGCTCCGTCACTGTGCACAAGAGCGCACGTTCTCGCCCCCTCTCTTTAAATACCAATCTCGCACTTGTGCACTCCTTCATAGTCTCCCTCCACTTGGCCCCTCGCACCACCTTCTAGCGCTCACCGGATTTTGCCACATGTACAATCTAGCCGACTCCATGGTTGAACTTAAGCATAATGCACAAACCTCAAAACACAAGTGCTTCTCCTTTGTTCTAGAATCTTCCATATCATAACCGCCCAAACTTTTTTTCTAGTTGAATTGCCATTATTTGTTTTTACTTTATGCTTTACAACACATAATTCCATGAATCATAAAATAGATTAAGGGCTTCTTTGATTCAAAGGATTCTTCAAGGAATTTTGGAGGATTCTAATCCTTAGGAAATTTTCCTATCTTGGTTGTTTGATTCGTAGGATTGTAAACCATAGAAATTTTTCCATAGGATTCATTTGCACTAGATTTCATAGGAAACATCCCATCCACTCAAACCTCTTAGAAAGAATCCTGCATTTTTCTATGCACAATCGAAAACAAGTACAATCCACGATTCAAGACGACATTCCACTCTATTCCCATGTTTTTCCTATTCCCGCATTTTGGAAATCCTACGAATCAAAGAGGCCCTAGCTTTTTTATAAAAACTAATTGATTTTGAATGAGATGAACTATAAGAATTAAACGAACGTCTACATCAGGCATATATGACTCAAAGCTTACACGCTATGGTGTGGTATTTATTCATAATTTGGTTGCCAAATCTGATGCGTGCAATGCATGTGTACCTTACTAGTACTTCGAGTATGTGCAAAACACGTAAATTAGAATTCCAATGGATCTCTACACAGTGTCTTTCTTACGGTTCATGAAGCCATGTGGCACATGTGGAGGTGTTGTCATGACCTCCTTGTGTGGATTGATCACAGTGATGTGATGCTGGTTCCAGAAGAATGTACTCGTCCTCTCTGAGGCACACTGGCGGTACATGCACGAAGCGAAGATGTGCACGCACGCCACACACACACTCATTCCCTCGCACGCACACGCGGGTACACGGGGGGACGCATTTTTGTACGAAGATCCACCCCATGTGATAATTTGACGCGTGTAAAGTCCTTCACTTCATCGATGGTCAATTAATACAGCGCATGCAAACTTAGTGGACGTGAGGGAGGAAGAAAGACATTACTTCTCCACTGCGTGCATGTGAGTAGTTAAATCATGGTTTTCTACTTCCATTGGTATCCTTCATATTTTGTGCCAATTTTTGACCATATTTTGAAGTAACATAATATTTATGCATGTCAAAAAAAGTGGCACAAAAAATGGGGCCAATAAACCAGGACGCAGGCAACATGATCTATTTTTGCCAGGGCTACTATTGGTGGCATTTGTATTTAAATATGGACGGAGTGGTGTAGTACTATCTTTATCTTATATTCGTAGGGCTCTCCCAGAGCCTAGGCTCACCTCCCCGCCTTGCCCACTAGATCCTGCCATGGATAATCCCTTAGATCCCAGGATCCCGCGGGCCACCCTCTCGCTGTAGCCCACAGCATTGCCGCCTTTGAGCAAAACCCACATGTGTTTTAGAGGGGATCCATTGCTCTGTTATCACATATCGGTGGCGCCAGAGGACATGTCAGGGTTGCGTTTCAAGTGGCGGGCAGCAAGGGAAAATTGGATCAAGGAAGCGTCACATCGATTGGAGAGAAGTTCCAAGGAGCTGCGCCTAGCGCGGCACAAGGTCGAGGCGCAAGTCGATCTCATGGGAGAGATGCTGAGGGATGTCAGCTGGCAGCGTCGCATTGATTTCTAGCTAGGGCTAATTGCAGAGATCATATTCATGGAGTCGACTACGGAGGAAAGAACGTGCATGCCTGTGCAATGGCATGAGCAGCCGGTGCAACTGTTCAAATGGGCGGTAGGAGAAGCCAAATCCCAGGACCAGTTGCGGTGGTGCTACTGGGCATGTATCGTCGGAGCGGTGAGCCGCCCTCCTTCCCCGCCAGCGATGTAGTGACCTAGTAGTCGGTTGCTGCTGCAGTGAACTTGTAACACCATGTCGGTTTGCAACCTTGACTATCACTTCATCTATATGTATTCTATTCCTGTGAAAATACTTGGTCATTTGGAAAAATATGGTAATTGATTTATCACTAGTTTTAGAATGCTTGGTGGTGAGAATCAATCCAAGCCTCCATCGCGTAACACTTTACTGTCGGTCGCACCAATAGACGGTCGTTCGGACCCACATCTCAACGAAGGGACACACATCGGCTTCGTCTGACATGCACGAACAGTTACATCACTGACTTGTGCGACCACATTTGAACTTCAAATATTCTATTTTTTAATGATATATTTTTATGTTAAACTATTTATTCTATATAAGTTACATTAACGACCTAGATACACGTGCAAGCCTTAAACTAAGATGGAGGGGTACTTGAAATTTATGTTCCCCTAAACTCATTGGAAGCCGTTTCGGGCCTCGAAACCCAAACCATCAATTAATCTTTACCTTGTTCCCATCACATTCGAAAGTACTAGTGCTACAACTAAGTGCAAGCCTGCTCACACCTACTAGTACATACCAAACCTCAACGTGTTCCCACTATCCAGGTTTTAGTACTAGTGCTAGTACTTAGGTTATAAAAAGGGGAACTACATACCCGAAAATTACTCTACCTTCCTCCTCATAAGTCCTTCTTCTTCGTCCGTCCTTGCCATGGCCGGTGTGTAGAGCTCTAGGTCGAGAACTACTCGTAACAAGGGAGCGGCAACCAAGGCTGCGGAAAAAAGAGGGCTTGCCGCTTTGTAGAGACATCGAAAGATCTCTCATGGGCAGGTGATGGCTCCCAGGAGCGCCCTAGCCGCGGAGACGAACATGCCGGCATGCCCGATCAGCTCAATAAGCACATCAATAAGCAGAAGGAGTTCATCCACAGCTTGGTGGAGCTGCTGAAGGAGAGCCTCCACAACATGCCTGCTGAGCTCAATGAGCAGGGGGAGTTGACTGCCGGCCTGGCGATGCTGCTGAAGAAGAGCATTGCCTCGGAGAAGAAGGCAACCGCCAAAATCTTGCAACTTCAGGAGGACAAGGCGAAGCTGTGCCATGATCTCAACCTGCTGAAATAGGAGAATGCCGGTTGGAAGAAGCTGCATGAGAATAGTAGTTCCTCGATGAAGATGCTGTAGGCCCTCGTCATGGAACATGAGGAGGAGTTGGCGAAGCTTCGCATCGAGCACGCGGCTGCTGTCAAGGTACGTAATGTGGCCATGGTACAATGATGAAGGCTCTCGTCAAGAAATACTGCGTCATGGACAGAATGAAGAAGATGGCGGAGGCGACGCACAAGGAGATGGAGGTCGCGGAGGCGATGAAGAAGCATTTATGACTCCGCAGCCAGCAACCCTTCATACAGTAGAGAGCAGCGCCCCAGACTTGTGTGTGCGTCTTCCTTCTTTTTTGGGGCGATAATCTTCCTTCTTCTTTTGCTCCTGTGTTTCTTCTTTTGCTTCGGGTGTTTCGCCACACGTGTCACGTTGTCAGCAAGGCATGAATAAAACAATGCTAACAATGAGATGACTAGCAAATTAGATCATTTTTATCACCATATGGCACTATGCTACCGTGTTTCGTGCTCCTCCATCGAACTCCAGTGCAAAACTTGAGTATACCACACGGTTCTTTGCGCCTCCTCAGGTCGTCGGCACATTTATATGAGCAGTCAAATCACAAGGACCCGCCTTCCAGAAGTAATGAGCCATCAAATCACAAAGGCCCTCGCCTCTCTTGAAACCGACCAAGCTAGACTGCCCCGCCCTCTAGCCTTTTAAAAATGTATTCTTTTGTACAGTAGTAGTATCGATGGATTGCGCCATGGAGCAAAACTAACAAGATGACATTAAAGAAAAAAGGTGGTACATATAGAGAGCGCTCGTCGCCAAATTATGCATATAGTACTATTAAAAAAGCTAGTACGTGCTTAAATGGGGTGCTAAATTCTATTAAAAAATTAGCATACCTATTTAATTCTTGGGTTCTTATTATTTATGCCAGTAGTTGTGTATCACTACTAAGTTTTGCCATTAGAAGTTACAACTACTCAAAAATGCCATCGATCCGTGAGATGCCTGCTCAAAATGCAATTAGATATCTCAAAAATGCCATCGTTAAGTTAGATGTTTGCTAAAAATGCCATTAGACGTTGTTTTTTTCACGTCAAACCCGTTGACCATGTTATATGACAAAAATAAGCGAATTCTCACAATGATAAGTGTGGCCCTTCTTGTCAGGAGTAACCAAGCAAATAATTTTATAGGAAAACAAGAACGTTGTTGGGATCAAGTAGGCCCCACGCTTTATTTTACTATAGTGAGATAGGGGGAGAGCTCACATGTTGGTCCATTGGTATTTATGTCATTATAACATGGCAAAAGAGATTTGAGTCACAATAAGGGTGTCCATCACAACAAACCCCTCAAATAAAACTAAGCACCCTGAAATTCTTTGACAACTAAACTACTGGCTATGTGATGTTGGCCATATATATTGTACGTATATAATGTGAAGAAATTAGTGGTAGTACTATACCAACTAAAAGATGAACTGTAAGAAATACTAGTATGTATGTACTGAAGAGTTAAAGTAACAAGAAGAAACATAACATAGTTCTGCTAGGGGCTCAGTACAACACACCCCTCAAATAAAACTAAGCACACCTGAAATTAAACTAAGAAACTAATCTGGTAGACACTGCATTAGAACCACCATGAGCAATGACACTGCCACCTTACTCGGAGTCCTCGTCCACGTCCTCGACTTTGTCCTTGTCCCTCTTCCTCTTGGCCGATACTTCTTTGCTTGAACCGCACACTTGGCTCTTGCTCTTCATCCAACCCTTGTAGATATTAAAGGAAAGGTAGCCATCCATTGCAACATAGTGGATGTGGTCTATATCTAGTACATTCCACTGCCATGCACAATTAAATGTGTGTGGAGGTTTCTTCAGTTTACCGTACAAGGGATGAACCATGGATCCTGCCAGGGTCAGCAATGAAGGCTGATCAGGGGATGGCACCAGCCCATTCTTCTAGAGGTCGACGGGGCCTATCCGATCCAGGACTCTTCTATCGTTCATAAACTCTATAGTAACGAATTTGACTCGGCCGCCCTTGAGGAAGTTCTTAAATTCCTCGCACTCAACGTCGGCGTGGCATATTTGGTAGAGCAAGCATAAGTCATGCACGCAAACCTGGATCATGACGGGCTTCATCTTCTCTTCCTCCTTTAGATTCTTCTCTCTGTCTAGGGTTTTGGTGTACTCAACATCTGGCCCAGTGACCCACTCATCATTTGAGTTTTCGAACATGCGTCTGAAGCGAGCAAGTCATCCTTTTACTGTCGCGGAAGAACGGGTGTAGATGACGTCGAACTCATCGCTGGTGATGGTTCTAACCTTGTACTCACCGCCGATCATGGAGATTTGGGATGCCATGGATTTGGGAGGAGGGTTAGGATTAGTGGCACTGCCGTAATGTGAAAGGACGGGAAAACTAGGAGCGAACTGCCGTAATGTTAAAGGACATCCGGGGATGAGTGGGAGCGAACGACCATTGGTTTTTCAATTGTAAAAATGTTGAGTGGGGCATGCGAAGGTCAGGGTAGTGGCTTGCCTGGTGGATAAATGGATTCATACATAGTACTATGGGGGCCCAATTAGATATCATGTCTACTCGACAACCAATTAAATGGCTTTTGATGTCATGTCAAGCGTCGGGAAAATTGCAGGTGATACGAAGCTTTCCATTCTCCCATGATACGGGGTTCCAAGAGCCCTTGGATCTGAGATCGAATGGTTGCATGGCGTGATTCTAGACCTATGGGTGAATATCCTATCCTGGAGGGTTATTCTGTAATTTTTTAGCAACTTAGCATGCAACCGTTCGATATCAGATCCAAGGGATGCTAGCAGCCCGTGTCATGGTAGCACCTACCACGACTGTCGCCTCGCTTGCACGGTCGCGCCCTTGGAGATTTAACACGGTGGCTTAGGCTATCTGATGTTGGCATGTCATACATAGTCATCACTTAGTCACTCATACAACAAGGTTAGCTATAAGGTTGGCTATAAGAGTATTTTTTTACTTCTCTCTATCTCTTTCTTCGTAGTATTTATTGCATTTGCCAAGGAGTGACCTCTTCCAATGAAATGGTGCGTAGATGAGGTGCTAAGGGCATTAAATGGCTTAGCAACTCAAGTCCCCAATGCATAGGTGTTTAGTTTTTTGTTGCTAAGTTTGCTTCATTTAATTTGCTATAGACTCAAAATTGTCTTTTCACCTAGGTACACGCGCTTAGCACCGTTTCTTCCCGGGGTCACCAAACTAGTATATCTCTTCTTAATTTACTTGCCACGTCAGACTTTATGCCTATGTGGCAGACTTAGCACCTGTATGAGTAGGTACAATAGTGGGATATAAGCCCGCTTACATGGCATTTTTGCATATGTGGAGGATAGCGGCAAGGAAAAAGTGGAGGAGTGGGCTCTCCTGCAAGAGCCAGCCTCTAAATGGTGGAGCATTGCGAGAGGCACCTGTATACCATGGAGGTGGTTAGGAATCGGGAGACTCATGCTGGTCATTACACCCCAGTTAAAATGATAATGGAAAGTCAAATCACGGGGCCCCACCTGTCCAGCAGTAACTCGCTATCAAATCACACTGCCCTAAGTTGGCAGCAGCCTACTCCCTCATCTTCTCGCGTCTTTGTCGAACCGATTAGGCAGAACTGCCCCGCCTAGCATGCGGAAAAGCCCCGCCTTTGACTTTTAAATAGTATAGTATACTAATTTTGTATCCATGGATTGCGCCATGGAGCAAAGCCTCAAGAAAACGGCGGTACACATGTGTGGAGTATACAACACGTCCGTCGCGTTCGCGTCGCACCCTAGACGGTCGGTCGGTCTGGCACGCCGCTCTCCGAATGGAACGTGCGTCATATTGCTTTTGCACACACATGTGGGGCCACAATTGAGAAATGACCATAGGCACACTCCCCGGCCCCGCAAGTCGGGTGACTTAATAGAAGAGAGAGACGAGCGATAGTGCGTGGAGGATCCCTGCATGACACGGAAGATCAGTTCATCCATGCATGTGATCAAACTCTAGCAGACACACCTGGAATGGCTATTGTCTACATATCATGCAGGCTGTGTTGTACAGGGCTGTAGTTCTGATGAGAAATCTAAAAAAGGGTTTCTTGTCATCTCGCAATATTAAGTGTCATGTGCTTCGGATCACTGCCAGTGTCAAACAGCGACAACTGAGTTCCCCAAGGTGCTGGTTATTGGGGGCACATGCACGAAGACTACTGGGCTGCCATCTAGGTCAAGTCGGCTATGTTAATTAGGACATCTATCCATGGACCCCTTTTCTACGAGTTTATCTTTAATTTGAGCTTTGATCCTCATCTAGTTTGTCCGTCGAGATTCATGTTGTTGTCTCCTTTGGGCAGTGAGGTTATGTTTTCTTGTCATGTGGCATTTTTTCGTGTTATATGTTATAATCTAGTGCTTCAGATGAAAATGACGACTACCGCGCCTCTGGGGCACGTGCATGAAGACTTCTCGACAGTCATTGACAAGGTCAAGCCGGCTCTGGTAGACAAAAGAAAACTAGTAGTACTCCACTATATAGGCAGGAGCCCCCTCACTTGCTTGCTAGTGTTGCTCTCTTCACACTGTCTCATCCTCTCCAAATCTAAACACGACAGTGGTGGCCACTAATACATCTCCAACATATCTACTTTTCCAAATACTTTTGCCCTTGTTTTGGACTCTAACTTGCATGATTTGAATGGAACTAACCCGGACTGACGTTTTTTTTTTGCAGAATTGCCATGGTGTTATTTTTGTGCAGAAATAAAAGTTCTCGGAATGACCTGAAATTCAACGGAGAACTTTTTTGGAATATGTAAAAAATACTGGCAAAAGAATCAAGGCCAGGGGGCCCACACCCTGTCCAGGAGGGTGGGGCGCACCTATCCCCTGTGCGCGCCTCCCTGCCTCGTCGGCCCCCCTGGTGCTCTACCGACCACAACTCCAACTCTATATATTCACGTTTGGGGAGATAAAAATTAGAGAGAAGGATTCATCGCGTTTTACGATACGGAGCCACCGCCAAGCCCTAATCTCTCTCGGGAGGGCTGATCTGGAGTCCATTTGGGGCTCCGGAGAGGGGAATCCGTCGCCATCATCATCATTAACTTTCCTCCATGACCAATTTCATAATGCTCATTACCGTGCATGAGTAATTCCATCGTAGGCATGCTAGATGGTGATGGGTTGGATGAGATTTATCATGTAATAGAGTTAATTTAGTTAGGGTTTGATCCCTAGTATCCATTATGTTCTGAGACTGATGTTGCTATGACTTTGCTATGCTTAATGCTTGTCACTAGGGCCCGAGTGCCATGATTTTAGATCTGAACCTATTATGTTTTCATGAATATATGTGAGTTCTTGATCCTATCTTGCAAGTCCATAGTCGCCTATTATGTGTTATGATCCGTTAACCCCGAAGTGACAATAATCGGGATACTTACCACTGATGACCATAGTTTGAGGAGTTCATGTATTCACTAAGTGTTAATGCTTTGGTCTGATACTCTATTAAAAGGAGGCCTTAATATCCCTTAGTTTCCAATAGGACCCTGCTGCCACGGGAGGGTAGAACAAAAGATGCCATGCAAGTTCTTTTCCATAAGCACGTATGACTATATTCTGAATACATGCCTACATTACATTGATGAACTAGAGCTAGTTCTGTGTCACCCTATGTTATAACTGTTGCATGAGGAATCGCATCCGACATAATTATCCATCACTGATCCATTGCCTACGAGCTTTTCACATATTGATCTTTGCTTAGTTACTTTTCCATTACCACTGTTACAATCACTACAAAAACCAATACTATTACTTTTGCTACCGTTACCGCTACTTCCATATTACTTTGCTGCAGATATTGAGTCTTTCAGGTGCGGTTGAATTGACAACTCAACTGTTAATACTTGAGAATATTCTTTGGCTCCCCTTGTGTCGAATCAATAAATTTGGGTTGAATACTCTTCCCTCGAATACTGTTGTGATCCCCTATACTTGTGGGTTATCAAGACTATTTTCTGGCGCCGTTGCCGGGGAGCATAGCTCTACTCTTTGAGTCACTTGGGATTTATATCTGCTGATCACTATGAAGAACCTAAAAGATAAAAGAACCAAGATTTTTCTCTCAACTACGAGGGGAGGTAAGGAACTACCATATAGCTCTGCACTTGATTCACCTTCTATTTTGAGTAAACTTGCGACACCTACTCCTACTATTCATTCTAATATGTCGCATGTTATTGATGATGCCATTTCTACTTTGCATGATACTTATGATGAAACTATTTCTATGCTTGATAATACTATGCCACTAGGTGAATTTCTTGATGAACAACTTGCTAGGGTTAGAGAGAATGAAATTATTGAAACTAATAATATTGATGAAAGTTACGATGAAGATTCTCCCCCTAGATATGAATTGCTTGGTGTGCCTGAGGGTTATGTTGTGGATGAAGAAACTGCTAGAGACTTTTCAGCTTGCAATGATAGATATGATCTTAAGAAACTATTAGCTAAGCTGAAATAAATGTCTTTGAATGCTAGAATGAAATATGACCCTGCTTTTGCTACTTCACCTATCTGTATTTATGATAAGGATTATGATTTCTCTATCGACCCTGAGTTAATTACTTTGGTTGAATCTGATCCTTTTTATGGCGCTGAATCTGAAACTGTTGTGGACCATCTTACTAAATTCAATGATATAGCCACCCTGTTCACTAATGATGAGAAAACTCGCTATTACTTAATCCTTAAGTTGTTTCCATTCTAATTAAAAGGTGATGCTAAATCATGGTTTAATTCTCTTGATCCCGGTTGTGTGCGTAGTCCCCAGGATATGATTTATTACTTCTCTGCTAAATATTTCCCCGCTCATAAGATACAAGCCGCCTGAAGGGAAATATATAATTTTGTGCAAATTGAAGAAGAGAGTATCCCACAAGCTTGGGGAGGCTTCTCGAATTACTTAATGCTTTGCCTGATCATCCTCTCAAGAAAAATGAAATACTTGATATCTTTTATAGTGGACTAACTGGTGCTTCCAGATACCACCTGGATACTTGTGTTGGTTGTGTTTTCAGGGAAAGAACTGTTGATCAAGCTGAATTGCTATTGAATAATATGTTGAGTAATGAAAATGATTGGACACTTCCTGAACCAACTCCTAAGTAAACTCCGAAGAAAAGGGGTATTATGTTTCTCAGTCCTAGAGATATGCAAGAGGCAAAGAAATCTATGAATGAAAAAGTTATTAAAGCTGAAGATGTTAAGAATTCACCACCTATTGAAGAAATACATGGTCTTGATAACCCGACACAGGTAGTAAAGGTAAATTCTCTCTATAGATTTGATGAAGGTGATATCTGTAGGATCGAATGTATGTCTAGAGGGGGGTGATTAGACTACTTGACCAAATAAAAATCTAGCATTTTCCCAATTTTAAGTCTTGGGATTTTAATAACTTAGCACAAGTCAACTAATCAACCTACACATGCAATTCTAAGAGTATAGCAGCGGAATGTAAAACAATTGCATATGAAGGTAAAGGGAGGAGTTTGAAGGAGCAAACGCAATGTAGACACGGAGATTTTTGGCGTGGTTCCAATAGGTGGTGCTATCGTACATCCACGTTGATGGAGACTTCAACCCACGAAGGGTAACGGTTGCGCGAGTCCACGGAGGGCTCCACCCACGAAGGGTCCACGAAGAAGCAACCTTGTCTATCCCACCATGGCCATCGCCCACGAAGGACTTGCCTCACTATGGTAGATCTTCACGAAGTAGGCAATCTCCTGGCCCGTACAAACTCCTTGGTTCAACTCCACAATCTTGACGGAGGCTCCCAAGTGACACCTAACCAATCTAGGAGACACCTCTCTCCAAAAGGTGATAGATGCTGTGTTGATGATGAACTCCTTGCCCTTGTGCTTCAAATGATAGTCTCACCAACACTCAGCTCTCTCTCATAGGATTGGATTTGGTGGAAAGAGGGTTTGAGTGGAAAGGAACTTGGGGAAGGCTAGAGATCAAGATTTATGTGATTGGAATGGAATATTTGACCTCAACACAAGTGTAGGTGGTTCTCTCTCAGAAAATTTATGTTGGAAGTGTAGGCATGTTCTGATGGCTCTCTCCATAAATGAAGAGTGGGTGGAGGGGTATATATAGCCTCCACACAAAATCTAACCGTTACACACAAATCACCGAACTCGGTGGGACCGAATCATGAAACTCGGTCAGACCGTTTGGTTCAAAATGTGAATGTTAGGATTTTCGGTGGGACCGACATGTCAGCTTGGTGGGACCGATTCCATTATGGTTAGGGAATAACGTAATCTTGGTGAGACCAATTACACAAACTCAGTGGGACCAATTTTGGTAATAGGCAAACAGAGAGTTGGTCAGGCAAACTCGATGGGACCAATTCGCTCATCTCAGTTAGACCGAAACGTTACGAAGGGAAAACAGAGAGTTTGCATTGCAATCTCGGTGGGACCGATTGCTCATCTCGGTTGGACCGAAATGTTACGAAGGGAAACAGAGAGGTTGCAATCCCATCTCGGTGGGACCGATTGCTCATCTCAGTGACCCAGCAGTAACCAAATTTATTGTTATAGGAACATAGGGGCCTTCAATGAGAGTCCCACCTCTCCTCCCACCAGCGCCCTAGGCTCTCCAGCGATCTTCCTCCTCAGCCAGTAAATCTGGTTTTCTCTCCACCCATATTCTCCGGCGTTCTCTGATCTACCACCCTATACCCATCTCACATGGGTTCTCATGGTGGATCCACTTTGGATCTGGATTTCTCCAAAGGAGTGGCTTTTGCGGAGGAGGTTTTTAGATCTTGTGGGAAAACCATTCATCCCTCGGATGACATGAGCCATTTTATTATGGTCGTGTCTTTCAGCAGACATAGATTCCGTCTTGATGAGGATTCGGTGGTGGCGGCATTGGAATGTGCAACTGGAGGATCTGCAATTGATCTATCTGTGCAACTCATTGCGGACAAGGTATTCTCATTTATGGTATCATGCAAACGTGTTGGCATTTTTATTCTCCATTTGCGATCTTTCGCGTGCCCGCAATTCAAATGTTACCTTCATCTGTGGGGTAATGGCGGCCGTAATTGGAAACGTGAGTTTGTTATTTGGAAGAAAGAGTGTGATGCTGAGTGGATTATCATCAGTCCTTCTAAGAGGCATGCTTCTATTGGTTTGCTTGCTATGCATAAGCCTCCTTCCAAATCTGCCTTACGTTCGGGTTCTAGGCCTTCGAGAAGATTTCTTTTGCCACTTTCCAATAGTACGATGCTTGCAAGGGATACTCTTATCCTGCTTCGCCAGGTCTTGTCGATGCGGTTTCAGATGCTGGGTACGCTGTGCTGCCTCGTGAGAGAGACATCGTGCCTCCACCGCCGGCGACTGAACTCTGATGGACGGTGGCAGAACCACCCATTATTTTTGGAACAGTCAACGTCCAAGCTATTTCCTCGGCTGGGATTTCCGGGATTAATCCAACCAATTCGGACGTGAATCTGCATGTGCATGGGAAGGAATGGGCTGGTCCGGCTGCGGCCCAGGTGACCTCTTCAGCCCATTTTAATTCCCAGCCCCAGGATGTTTCCCTGGTCCAGTTTGCTTTGGCCCAAGCTGCATCTGGATCTCAATCTGCCTCTCCACCTGTTATTGGAAATGAGGAGTTTATTACTCCCAGGACATCGAAATCACCTATTGATTATGATAGATTTAATGATTTTGTGGATGACATGGTTTTCAAAGTTTGGAAATGTCAAAATTGTTTGTCCATGAGGCATTTATCCAGCGCGTGCACCAGCAAGGTTAGGTGCCGTAGATGCTTTCGGTTGGGGCACCGGGCAAAGGGCTGTTCCGATTCTAGCCTATCTCCCTCTTACAGGTGGGTCCCACGGAGCAAATCCCCCGTATCTAACCGGTCAACTAGTTTTTCGGAGCGGGACTCCTCGATTTCTCCTATAGCTAGCCCAGTGGGGTCTATGCCCAGTCCTATCAAGCCTGCCACCCCGTCCATCCCACCATTGCTAGCTGAGCCACCGCCCACAACGCCTCTGCCGCCCACCTCACCACCGCCCTCAATCACCTCGCCTCCGGCTTTGGATCACTCCTTCCCAGCTCCGGCAATGGCCAACTTTCTACTGGACCCGATGGATTTCCTCCCGCATGGCTTCGACATCATTGATGGAGGGGAGCTGCGCCTGCCTTGCACTTTCTTTGCGCCGGCGGTGGCTCCAGATCGACAGCATGAGGAGTATGCCATCGCCATTGTCGAGCCGGCTCCTCTACCAGAAGAAGTTGCCATCTTCCGGAATCTGGTCAGTGATTTTGTCGTCAATAATCTGTAGAGAGCTGTGCTGGATGCTCAGCCGTGGATCCAAGGGGTTGGTTTGTTTCGATTCCGTAGTGCTCTGGCCTGCCAAGCATTAGTTGATCATCCTCCTTTCAATTTGGGCAATGATAGATTTGTCAGGTTTATTCCGCATGATGAGGGTATCAACTACAGAGCTGCACAGGGTTTTCGAAGGGGATGGGTTATGCTGCTAGGAGTTCCTTTGGATTATAGGCGCTCTCAATATCTTGCATATGTTATCAGTACTTTTGGCCGCTTCCACCATTGGCACCAGGATGATCCGATGATGGTCCGATCATTGGCCTATGTGTCTTTTCCTGCACCGACTATGGTTCCTAGATCAGTGACATATAGAGAATTTGCAGACTTTGGAGGGGTTCGGATTTCTTGGTCTGCTCCAGTTTATATTCTATCTGCGGACTTTGCTAATATCCTACCTGCTGATGAGGACCCAATGCCCTTCAATGGCAATCCCTACCCTCTCCCTAGCAACATGCAGTTCAACAATCATAATTGGGTCTTGCCTGAGTTCCCGCAGCTGGGCTGGAACGATGTGCCTGCACCTGACAATGAGCAGCCACAGAATGATCCCCCACAATTTCAGGAAGTTGTGCAGCAGGATAATGTTGAGGAAGTTCAGTCTCAGGAATCCATTGTGCTCCAGCTGTCTGAGGATTCAGTTAACAATGTGAACGGTGCTGCTGAAATTGCCAGCACCCAATGGGACCGCAACAGCCTCCTTTGATGATCGAACAAGTTCTAACTATTTTGGGCCTGTCCTACCCCCTGTCATGCAGTGGAAACGTACTTTTGAGAAGGTATTGCCGCTTATTGGGATCTCTGATATCCCAAAGTTTGTCTTTCGGTCTGATCTCGATGCTCTTCTTAACAAGCAGTCCTGGGAGACTCTTTTCAACACTCCAGCTCCAAAATTGCAGCTTCTGCGTGCACCTGTTTCTGTGACTCAGTTTAAGGAAGTGACACCTGTTAAAAGGCCTGTAGCTCGAGCTCTTTGTTTTGATGATATTGATGAGCCTGTTGCTGAAGCATTTGAGTTTACGGCTGTTCCTAAAGTTACTCTGAAGCATGGAAGAAAGCCCAAGGCCTCTCGAGTCATTGTGGATTCTGAGGTCAGGCGCAGTGCTCGTCTTAGTGCGATGCGTGATGGATATCGTCAGGTAACTTCTGGCACACATTCTAGGAGGCCACACACACTGAAGAAGAGCAAATATGTGCCTTCCCAGCCTGATGACGGCCATAGTCGATCTTCAGCGAATTGGTGCTCGTCTTCGCATTGCAGCGGAGAAGATCACGACGGATAAGCTTGCAGCTAATCCTACCCGCTCCAACAACAGCGCAAGTTCCGATGATTAGTTTCTTCATCCAGGGTTTAGGTCCATGGCGTACCATAATCGCCATTTATCTATTCTTATCTATTTGGAACCTTGCAGTTTTCGTTTGTTTAGTGGGTTGTAGGCCATTGTGTGGCTTACTTTTAAATGTGTTCTCTTTTGGTTTGTAATGAATCAAACTTTGTTTAGAGAGTGGAAAGTACTTTGTTGGAATGTTAGGGGTCTGAATTCTGAAGCGCGTCAGCTTGCTGTTCGGCAAAAGATCAATGAAATTGGATGGTCTATTGTTTGCCTCCAAGAAACCAAATGCATGCATATTGATCAACACTTCATTAGAAAATTCTGTCCTCGGCGTTTTGATAACTTTGTTTATGTGCCATCGGTTGGGGCATCCCCTGGTATGGTGGTCATATGGAATTCATCCTTCTTCACAGGCAACTTAATTGAGGCTAAACCATATGGTATTATTGTGAAGTTTCAATCTAAGCATACATCAGAGACTTGGTCTCTTGTCTCAATTTATGGTCCGTGTCAAGGACCGGCGCGTGACGATTTTGTGCAATGGTTATATAATCTGGATATTCATTTTGAGGACAATTGGTTGCTTTTAGGTGATTTCAACTTTATGCGCTCGATTGAGAATTGAAATCAGCCAGGTGGTGATGTGAATGATATCTTTTTGTTTAACGAAATAATTGGTCATTTGGGTCTTGTTGAGCTGCCAATCAAGGGTCGTCAGTACACATGGTCTAATATGCAAACCACACCTCTGCTCGAACAAATTGATTGGTTTTTTACATCTGTGGCTTGGAAACATGATCACCCCAACACAATGGTTCTTCCGCTTGCGCGCACTGCCTCTGATCACGTTCCGCGTGTGGTTTCCATTGCCACTTGTATTCCCAAGGCAAAATTTTTTCGCTCTGAAAACTATTGGGTTGATCTGCCTGGTTTTATGGATTGTGTATCTGAGGTTTGGAACAGACCTGTGGATAAATCTTCAACTTCCTTAACCATTTCTGCTAAATTCAAATCTCTTCGTTATGCTCTTAAGAAATGGCAGATCAACCTATCCACAGTCAAGGCTCTCATTGCTAATTGCAACAAAGTAATTCTTTTTTTGGATAATATTGAGGAATTTAGGCCCTTGAGTTGGCCGGAGTTCAATTTTCGCAAGATTGTCAAATTACATCTTGAAGATATCCTACACTGGCAGTTCATTTATTGGAAGCAGCGTTGCACGATCAGAAATATCAAAGTTGGTGAGGAAAATTCAAAAATTTTCCACGCTATGGCAACTGAAAGGTATCGGAGAAACACCATTTCCTCGATCAAATCTGTGGATGGGGAGGTGATTTCTGATCAGCAATAGTTAGCAGGGATGTTTTGGTCTGATTTCAATCGTAGAATGGGCCAGGCAAAAGGTATTCAAATGGTTTTGACCTTGACACATTAATTACTCGGATTGATGGTCTGGAGAATTTGTCCTTGCCTTTCACAGACTCCGAGGTGGATACGGTGATTAAGAATATGCCTTCTGACCGCACTCCGGGCCCTGATGGGTTTACTGGTCTTTTTCTCAAGAAATGTTGGAATATTTTGAAGCCAGATTTTATGAAGCTGGTCAAGGAATTTTATGAGGGAAAGTGTGACCTGGAGTGTCTAAATACATCTCTCATTACCCTCATTCCCAAGAAGTTGAACCCGGAGTATATTGGTGATTTTAGGCCCATCTCATTGACAAATACTTGCCTCAAGTTTTTAACTAAACTTTTGGCAAATCGTTTACAGAGTGTGATCTTAAAATGTATTCACCGCAATCAATATGGGTTTCTTCATTGTAGATCCATTCAAGATTGTCTTGCATGGTGTTTTGAATATATCCATCAGTGCAAGGCATCCAAAAGGCCTATAATCCTTCTCAAGTTGGATTTCGCGAAGGCGTTTGATACCATCGAGCACGAGCTGATTCTCAGGATCCTGAAATGTAAGGTGTTTGATGATCGCTGGACAGGTTGGATTGATAGCATCTTGTCCTCTGGATCCTCTTCGGTTCTTTTAAATGGTGTTCCTGGTAATCACTTTGTCTGTCGTTCGGGTGTGCGTCAAGGAGACCCATTATCCCCTTTGTTATTTGTGATTGCTATGGATTTATTGCAGTCTGTGGTTAATGAGATGTGTGCAAGGAACATTCTCACACTGCCCATACCAACCTCTTCACAGGACTATCCGATTGTGCAATACGCTGATGACACATTAATTGTCCTTCCTGCGGTGGACAGCCAGCTCATTGCTTTCAAGGAAATGCTTGAGACCTTTGCTAAGTCTAAGGGTTTGCGGGTTAACTTTAGTAAATCCTCATTGATTCCAATGAATATGTCTGATGAGGAGGGTAAACGTGTGGCTACTTTGCTTGGGTGTGATGTTGGCTCCATGCCATTTACTTACCTGGGATTGCCAATGGGTACTAGTCGGCCCATGATTTATGACTTGCTTCCCTTAGTGGACCGCATAGAGAGAATATTGTCTGCCTCCTCTTGTCTATTGAACCAGGGCAGCCGGCTACAACTCTTGAAATCTGTTCTTTGTTCCATGCCAATATACTTCTTGTGCACTCTCTCATTACCTCAAGGAATTTTGAAGCAGATTGAATGTATCATGCGGCAATGTTTGTGGCGAGGCAACTCTGATACACCAAGACAATCATTGGCAGCTTGGGTGTTAGTATGTCGGCCCAAGAGCCATGGAGGACTTGGGGTTCTGAACCTTGGCATACAAAATGATGCCCTGTTGATCAAGCATCTCTTCAAATTTTTTAACAAGTTGGATGTGCCCTGGGTTTCTCTTATCTGGGACACAAATTATGCTGCTGCACCGCCCCAAGTAACTCAAAGTTGTGGTTCTTTTTGGTGGCGTGACATGATGAAGCTGTATGACAATTTTTGTAAATTGGCTGTCCCTCACGTGCGCTCCGGGGACTCGGTGGTTTTTTGGCTGGATCGGTGGCAACTTAATAACGAGGTGGTTATCATGCAACAATGTTTCCTGAGGCTCCACTCTTTTGTGATTGATGACACGCTTACCATTAAGGATGTGATGGAGCTGCCTGACCCGACCGACAATTTTCACCTGCCTTTATCAGTTGAAGCTTTTGAGGAATTCAATCAGCTTCAGGCTTTAATGCCTCTGATCAATTTGCATGAGGGAGTTAATGATGTCTGGAAATGGCCTTCAAAAACTGGGGATTATCGATCCAGGATCTACTATTTGTTTTGTTTTTCCGAAGTCGTGGTTGACCCCATATTTGGGTGGATCTGGAAATGTTCTTGCACTCTCAAGCTCAAGGTGTTTGGCTGGCTCCTTTTGATGGATCGTCTAAACACTAGGGATATGATGCAGCGACGACATTGGATTATTTAGTATGATACTTGTGCTATGTGCTTCTCAGGTTTGCATGAAGATAGAGCTCATCTCTTCTTTGCTTGCAACTTTAGCCAACGTGTCTGGAATTATTTGGGCATCTCATGGAGTGTTCACCCTAACCAGACTACTTTTGAAATGGCTTGCGCGGCCAGGGAGGAATTTGGTCAGCCTTTTTTCACTGAGGTAGTCTTTACGGCTACTTGGAATATTTGGACCCAAAGGAATGGAAGGATCTTCAGAAATGAGTTGCCCACTTTCAGATCTTGGAGGAGGAATTTTATTCATGATATTTCTCTTTTAGCTCATAGAATCAAGTGGAAATATAGAGATAGACTAACCTCTTGGATAGCTTCCCTACCCTAATCTCTCTCTGTAAGTAGTCTTTCTTTTGCTCTTTGTAATTTTGTACTGCTTACCTATTGTTTTTAATAAAGGGCTGTGAGGCTGCTGCCTTGCAGTATATAGTCAAAAAAATCTCATCTCGGTGAGACCAAAATGACTAGGGTTTGTGGCAGTGGCTATGTCAAGTGAACTCGGTGGCGCCGGGTAGGAAATTTCAGTGGAGCCATGTTTGACTTTTGGTTTGGGACATATGTGGATATGAGAAAGTAGTTGAGGGTTTTGGAGCATATCACTAAGCATTTTGAGCAAGTAACTCATTAAGCAACACCTCATCCCCTTTTAATAGTATTGGATTTTCCAATGGACTCAATGTGATCTTGGATCACTAAAAGTAAAATGTAGAGTCTTGAGCTTGAGACAACATGTGTTCTTAGTATTTTGAGGGGTCCACTTTCTAATCCATGCCATGCCAAACATTGAGCTTTCCTGAAATATTTATCTTGAAACAGAATTAGCTCAATGGGCTATATGTTGTTAGGAATAACCAAAACCACCCAAGGATAGTTGCACTTTCAGTCTCCCCCTTTTTGGTAATTGATGACAACATATAGATCAAAGCTTTGACAGATGATAATAAGATTGAAAAACATCGTCGCTTTGAGAAGTATGTGATAAGCAAGAGCTCCCCCTAAATTTGTCCATTATTTAAAATTTGCTTTTGAATGCAAATGCACAATCGATTAGGATAATGGGTTACTCTTCCATGTCACATACATCTTGGTGGAGCACTCAAAATGATAGAATTAAAAGCATGCACTCATCACCAAGCAAGTGAATGATCATATACGGATATAAAAATAGTATCATCTAAACAAGCATTAAGGTAGAAAATGATCAATCACATGAGCACACAAGTATCTCACACAATAAAAAGTTTAACCAAAGGCAAAGACGCAAAACACTCTCATGAAGCCTATGATCTATACATATTTCTCCCCCTTTGGCAACAAGTTACCAAAAAGTTCAAATATGCATAGTGCTATGCGTCTCTCAGGCTTGGTCTTCGGGAGGTGGTGTAGAGAGAACTCCAAGGACGAAGGCATCTGTTGATGTAGTTGGAGCTGGTGGAGTGGCTGCTGGTGGTGGCACTGGAGCTCTAGCTGCTAGTGCTGATGCTATAGCTCTAGAATCTATCACTGGCACGACAGCAGACCTCTGACTCCTTGGCACTCGCTGAAATGCACCTGTGGTTGTCTTGCCTCTCTTCTCTTCTGCTTCCTCCTGAAGCTGCTCAACTGCTGTCTGAATCTCAGTTACCTTCAAATCAAGATCATAAAACTTAGTTTCTATGATTCTCTCCAAGCTCTCCTAGTTTTGAGTAAGGGTGGCCAAGCCCTTCTCAATCCTAAGTGTAGACTAGATCAGATATGCAAGTTGATCTTGCTTGCTCTTCAGGAAAACCTGAGATGCCTCTTCAACACTTGGCATCTTGGCAGCTTTCTTAGCCTTTGCTTTGGCTCTCCTATCCTGTGCTTGAACTGATGATGGTTCCTCCTCATTCATCACAACAATATTATCTTCAATATCAGGATGCAGGGGTAGATGCTCCTTATCCAACAGATATGTTCATGTGCCCACCTTGGAGTTGATGAGCTCCTAAATGTGTGGACATACCCATAGCTTCACTTCTGGTCAGTGGCAGTCCTCTTCATTGTCTCTACAATCAGACTCATGACCTTGAACTTTTGAGGGACATCAAAAAGCTGTAGCAGGTTGATAGAGTGGATGAGCATCACAAAGTGCAGAGTTTTTGCTAAACAGATGACTCAAAAACTTAGTTTTAGTTCTCCACACAAAGCATTTCGGAGCTACCGATTTGTAAACTCGGTGATACTGAAGCAACTTTTGGAACCTAAACTAGTGAACTCGGTCAGACCGAGTCACAGTTTGGTGGCACCGAGACTGACAGGGTTTCACAAAGAATTGAACTCGGTCACACTGATTTGTAGTTTTTGGTCGGACCGAAAATTGCAAGTGCTACGGCCTAAGCCAAATCGGTGAGACCGATTTCTACAACTCGGTCGGTACGAGATGAGTTCGGCGGAGACCTAACCCTAAATTTTCAAATCAAATCTAACCTAAAGGATGTTTTCAGTGGATAGAGTGTTTGCATACATGGTAATGATCATGGGAAAACAATGTGCTATGAATCAGAGGTAGAAGAATAGCACAAGGGTCGAACACATACCCTAGTTCGACGAGAGTTCGCTATGGCGACAACGATGGAGTAGATTTACGTTGATGACGATGGAAACCAGCGGCGGGAGGTCGCTGGTGGCGAGGAGACGATCCGGAGACCTGAGGAGGCAGAGCAGGACACACGCGCGGGCTGAGGAGTTTGAAGAAATTTCCAAAATCTCACCCATGGGTATATATATCCTGACCCTGTCGGTGTGACTGAGTGGAACAACTCGGTGGCACCGAGATGCAAACTTGCAAGCGGTTACTGCAACTCGGTGTGACCGAAAAGTTCAAATCGGTTGCACTAAGATTAAAAACCTAGATCAACTTAGTGATCTCGGTGTGATCAAAATGGATGACTCGGTCATACCGAAATGCACAAAGAGGTTTTGGGAGTTTAAGTCTATGATGAATCGCGGTCTCCGAGTGCTCCTCACACAGAGTGGTTCGAATCTAACTTGATCAAAATTTGTGATGTAGCATGAATAGAGTTGGAGACGAGAAAAGCATAGATAGCTAGAGGAGGTTCTTAGGCATTCTTGTCCATCGATTTGGCAAAAGAGAAAAAGCCAAACAATCAAGGCAACAAAATGGATGTCCTCGAATCAGTAAAATATGCAACTAGCATGCTCACAGAATAAGATGGCAAATGAAATATGTGGCAAAGCATGCACAATCACTCTAGCATCTATCAAGCAATTTCGCGATGACTAGGTCATCTATATATGAGTATATTGACTAAGGAGTCAAATGAGAACATTTGATCGTAGGTCATACTCAACGTTTAAGCACAAGTGGGGTTACCACTTTAACATAATGCATTGTTGTGTTCACATCGTTAGAGTTGCTTTAGCTCAACTGATTAGAGTAAAGCTCCCCCTAGATGTGATATCCCCCCTAGGACGGATGAACTAACCTTGGGTTTTGTCAACGATGACTTCATGTAGGTGTTGAAGATTTAGGTGCTCAAAGTTGATGTAGATCATTTGGAGCAATCCTATGGACTGAGTTGCACTTTCAATACCTACACGGGTTAGTCACAGAAGGAACAACCAAGGATATTGATATGATACGTCCATTTTGCATCATGCTTTTATATCGATATTTATTGCATTGTGGGATGTTATTACACGTTATGTCACAATACTTATGCCTATTCTCTCTAATTTTACAAGGTTTACATGAAGAGAGAGAATGCCGGCAGCTGGGATTCTGGACTGGAAAAGGAGCAAATATTATAGACCTATTCTGCACAGCTCCAAAAGTCCTGAAACTTCACGGAAGTTATTTCCAGAATATAAAAAAAATACTGAGCGAAGAAAGTTCCAGAGGGTGCCCACACCCTGGCCACGAGGGTGGGGGGCGTGCCCCATCCCCTTTGGCACGCCCCCTGCCTCGTGGGCCCCCTGGTGGCCCTCCGATGCCCATCTTCTGCTATATGAGGTCTTTCATCCGAGAAAAAATAATAAGCAAGCTTTCAGGAAGGAACTCCGCCGCCACGATGCGGAACCATTCTAGGGATCCGACAGAGCTGTTCTGCCGAGGAAACTTCCCTCCGGGAGGGAGAAATCATCACCATCGTCATCACCAACAATCCTCTCATCGGGAGGTCAAACTCCATCAACATCTTCACCAGCACCATCTCATCTCAAACCCTAGTTCATCTCTTGTATCCAATCTTTGCATCCAAACCTCAGATTGGTACCTGTGGGTTGCTACTAGTGTTGATTACTCCTTGTAGTTGATGCTAGTTAGTTTACTTTGTGGAAGATCATATGTTTAGATCCACTATGCATATTAATAACCCTCTGATTATCAACATGAATATGCTTTGTGAGTAGTTACGTTTGTTCATGAGGACATGGGAGAAGTCTTTCTATAAGTAGTCATGTGAATTTGGTATTCATATGATATTTTGATGAGATGTATGTTGTCATCCCTCTAGTGGTGTCCTACACTTGTGGGTCATCAAGACTCTTTTCTGGCGCCTCGCTGGGTTCTACACTCTTACTTATCGAAAAGGCTATTATAGATCCCCTACACTTGTGGGTCATCAAGACTCTTTTCTGGCGCCGTTGCCGGGGAGTGAAGCACCTTTGGTAGGTGGAATTTCATAAGGAAAAATTTATATAGTGTGCTGAAATTTACTGTCACTTGTTACTATGGAACATAATCCTTTGAGGGGCTTGTTCGGGGTATCTTCACCCCGACCAGTAGAGCAAAGAGTTGCTCCTCAACCTAATGAACCTACTGAAAATGTTTACTTTGAAATTCCTTCGGGTATGATAGAGAAACTACTATCTAATCCTTTTTGCAGGAGATGGAACATTGCATCCTGATTTACACTTAATCTATGTGGATGAAGTTTGTGGATTATTTAAGCTTGTAGGTATGCCCGATGATGTTATCAAAAAGAAGGTCTTCCCTTTATCTTTGAAGGGAGAGGCATTGACATGGTATAGGCTATGTGATGATATGGGATCATTGGACTACAAGCGATTGAAATTGGAATTTCATCAGACGTTTTATCCTATGCATCTTGTTCATCGTGATTGTAATTATATATATAATTTTTGGCCTCGCGAAGGAGAAAGCATCGCTCAAGCTTGGGGGAGGCTTAAGTCAATGTTGTATTTAGGCCCCAATCATGAGCTCTCAAGAGAAATGATTATTCAAATTTTTTATGCTCGACTTTATCTCAGTAATCGCTCTATGCTTGAATTCAAATGTGATTTATTGGAAAGAATTAAACACAACTCTGAAGATTGGGACCTCGACGAAGGTAAGGAGTCAGGTATAACACCTAAGTTTGATTGTGCTAAATCTTTTATGGATACCGATGCTTTTGTGAATTTAGCACTAAATATGGACTTGACTTTGACATAGTAGCTTCTTTCTGTGAATCCTTTGCTACTCATGTTGATCTCCCTAAGGAGAAGTGGATTAAATATTATCCTCCCATTTAAGTAAAAGTAGTTGAACCTATTAAAGTTGAAGAAAAGACTATCACTTATGATGATCCTGTTGTTCCTGCTGCTTATATTGAGAAACCACCTTTCCCTGTTAGAATAAAGGATCATGCTAAAGCTTCAACTGTGGTTAACAAAAGTAATATTAAGACACCTAAACCCCCTAAGAAAATTAAAGTTGAACCTAAGATTGCTATGGTTAAAGATCTCTTGGCCGATAATATTGATGAGCATGTTATTTAGTTCTGCAATGAAGCTGCTAGAATTGCTAGACCTGATGCTAAAAATAAACAAAGACCAGTTGTAGGCATGCCTGATATTTCTGTTGAAATAGGAGATCATTGCTATCATGGCTTACGTGATATGGGTGATAGTGCAAGTGCAATACATCATTCCTTATACCAAGAAATTATGCATGATATTGCACCTGCTGAGATAGAAGAGATTGTTGTTACAATTAAGCTTGGCAATAGAGATACTATTTCACCAGTTGGGATTGTTAGAGATGTTGAAGTATTGTGTGGGAAAGTTAAATACCCTGCTGATTTTCTTGTTCTTGGTTCCCCACAAGATGACTTTTGTCCCATTATATTTGGTAGACCCTTCTTGAATACTTTTAGTGCTAAAATAGACTGCAATAAGGTTATTGTTTCTGTTGGTTTAGGGGATATGTCTCATGAGTTTAATTTTACTAAATTTCGTAGACAACCCCATGATAAAGAATTGCCTAGTAAAGATGAAATTATTGGTCTTGCTTCTATTGTCGTGCCTCCTACTGATCCTTTAGAACAATATTTGCTAGACCATGAAAATGATATGTTCATGAATGAAAGAAGGGAAATAGATGAAGTATTCTTTAAATAGGGACCTATTCTGAAACACAACTTGCCTGTTGAAATCCTAGGGGATCCTCCTCCACCCAAGGGTGATCCTGTGTTTGAGCTTAAACCACTGCCTGATACTCTTAAATATGCTTATCTTGACGGAAAGAAGATATATCCTGTTATTATTAGTGCTAACCTTTCAGAGCATGAATAAGAGAGATTATTCAAAACTCTGAAGAAGCACCGTGATGCTATTGGATATACTGTTGATGATCTTAAGGGAATTAGTCCCACTCTATGTCAACACAAAATAAATTTGGAGAAAGACGCCAAACCAGTTATTGATCACCAACGATGACTAAATCCTAAGATGAAAGAAGTGGTAAGAAAGGAAATATTAAAGCTCCTTGAAGTAGGTATAATTTATCCCGTTGCTGATAGTCAGTGGGTAAGTCCTGTCCATTGTGTCCCTAAGAAGGGAGGTATTACCGTCGTTCCTAACGATAAAGATGAATTGATTCCGCAAAGAATTATTACGGGTTATAGGATGGTAATTGATTTCTGCAAATTAAATAAAGCTACTAAAAAGATCATTACCCTTTGCCTTTCATTGATCAAATGCTAGAAATATTATCCAAACATACACATTTTTGCTTTCTAGATGGATACTCTGGTTTCTCTCAAATACTTGTGTCAGCTAATGATCAAGAAAATGTGACTTTTACATGCCCTTTCGGTAACTTTGCTTATAGACGTATGCCTTTTGGTTTATGTAATGCACCTGCTACCTTTCAAAGATGCATGATGTCTATATTCTCTGACTTTTGTGAAAAGATTTATGAATTTTTCATGGACGATTTCTCTGTTTATGGATCCTCTTTTGATGATTGCTTGAGCAACCTTGATCGAGTTTTGCAGAGATGTGAAGAAACTAACCTTGTCTTGAATTGGGAGAAGTGCCACTTTATGGTTAATGAAGGTATTGTCTTGGGACATAAAATTTCTAAAAGAGGTATTGAAGTTGACAAAGCTAAAGTTGATGCTATTGAAAAGATGTCATGTCCTAAGGACATCAAAGGTATAAGAAGTTTCCTTGGTCACGCCGGTTTTTGTAGGAGGTTCATTAAGGACTTCTCAAAAATTTCCCGGCCTCTGACTAACCTATTACAAAAAGATATTCCTTTTGTCTTTGATGATGATTGTGTACAAGCATTTGAAATACTTAAGAAAGCCTTGATTTCTGCACCTATTGTTCAGCCACCAGATTGGAATTTACCCTTCGAAATCATGTGTGATGCTAGTGACTATGTTGTAGGTGCTGTTCTAGGACAAAGAGTTGATAAAAAATTAAATGTTATTCAATATGCTAGTAAAACTCTACACAATGCCCAGATAAATTATGCTACTACTAAAAAGGAATTCTTAGCAGTTGTATTTGCTTGTGATAAGTTGAGACCTTATATTGTTGATTCTACAGTAACTATTCACACTGATCATGCTGCTACTAAATATCTTATGGAAAAGAAACATGCTAAACCTAGACTTATTAGATGGGTTCTCCTACTACAAGAATTTGATTTGCATATTATTGATAGAAAGGGAGCTGAGAATCCCATTGCACACAACTTGTCTAGGTTAGAGACTGTTCTTGATGACCCACTACCTATTGATGATAGCTTTCCTGATGAACAATTAGCCATCATAAATGCTTCTCGTACTGCACCATGGTATGCTGATTATGCTAATTACATTGTTGCTAAATTTATACCACCTAGTTTCACGTACCAGCAAAAGAAAAAGTTTTTCTATGATTTAAGACATTACTTCTGGGATGACCCATGTCTTTATAAAGAAGTAGTAGATGGTGTTATTAGACTCTGCGTACCTGAGCATGAACATGAGTAGATCCTACGTAAGTGTCACTCCGAAGCTTATGGAGGACACCATGCTGGAGATAGAACTGCACATAAGGTATTGCAATCCGGTTTTTATTGGCCTACTCTCTTCAAGGATGCCCGTAAGTTTGTCTTGTCTTGTGATGAATGTCAAAGAATTGGTAATATTAGTAGACGTCAACAAATTCCTATGAATTATTCACTTGTTATTGAACCATTTGTTGTTTGGGGATTTGACTATATGGGACTTTTTCCTTCCTCTAATGGGTATACACATATTTTAGTTGTTGTTGATTACGTTACTAAGTGGGTAGAAGCTATTCCAACTAGTAGTGCTGATCATAACACCTCTATTAAGATGCTTAAAGAAGTTATTTTTCCGAGGTTTGGAGTCCCTAGATATTTAATGACTGATGGTGGTTCACATTTTATTCATGGTTCCTTTCGTAAAATGCTTGCTAAGTATGATGTTAATCATAGAATTGCATCTCCATATCACCCACAGTCTAGTGGTCAAGTAGAACTTAGCAATAGAGAGCTTAAATTAATTTTGCAAAAGACTGTTGATAGATCTAGATAGAATTTGTCCAAGAAACTTGATGATGCATTATGGGCTTATAGAACTGCATATAAAAATCCTATGGGTATGTCTCCATATGAAATGGTTTATGGTAAAGCATGTCACTTACCTCTTGAACTAGAACATAAGGCATATTGGGCTATTAAAGAGCTCAACTATGAATTCGAACTTGCCCGTGAGAAGAGGCTTTCTCACATTAGCTCACTTGATGAATGGAGAACCCAGGCTTATGAAAATGCCAAGCTGTTTAAAGAAAAAGTTAAAAGATGGGATGATAAAAGGATACAGAAACGTGAGTTTAATGTAGGCGATTATGTATTGTTATACAACTCTCGTTTAAGATTTTTTACAGGAAAACTTCTCTCTAAATGGGAAGGTCCTTACGTTATCGGGGAGGTCTATTATTCCGGTGCCATAAAAATCAACAACTTTGAAGGCACAAATACGAGGGTGGTGAGCGGTCAAATAATCAAACATTATATCTCAGGTAATCCCATAAATGTTGAAACTAATATTATTGAAACCGTAACCTCGGAGGAATAGATAAGGGACACTTTCCAGAATGTTTCAACTCCGAAAAGGAAGAGGTACGTGGTACGGTAAGTAAACCGACTCCAAAACAGTTCTAACGGCAATTTTTCTCCATTTTGGAATATTTAAGAAAATAGGAAAAAAGAAGCAGACCGGAAAAGACACGAGGCTTCGACGAGGGTGGAGGGCGCGTCCTACCCCCCTCCCCCGGCACGCCCCCTGCCTCGTGGGCACCTCGTGTGCACTCCGGACTCTGTTTTCTTGCATGATACTTCTTTTGTTCGGTAAAAATTCACTATATAATCTCCCGAATGTTTTGACCATTGTATCACGCAAATATCTCTTGTCTTTGTTTCGAGCTATTTTCTGCCAGAGTTGTCAAGGCCAAGCATCATGTCATCTCCATCCTCCTCCAACAATGAGGGCAAACGCTACTTGGCTAATGAAGATAGAGCTGAAGAGGGAAGAACCCGGAGAGATCAACAAGGATGATGGGATCAAGAAGGCCATGGGGGATCAAGTTCCGATAGTAGCAGAAGAAGACATCCTTCCACCTCACCACAATCTCTTTACCCCCAACGGAGATTGAGGATTTCAAGATGATTGAGTTAGCTCGTATTCAAAACAAGTATCTCACAAGTGAAAATATTTTGTTGAAGGAGCATATCATCGCACTCAAGGGCATTATCCGCAAATTGGAGGATCTCTTACGCTCGATGTGCGACTACCCATCATCACCAAGATCTTCTTCACCAACAAAGAAGAACTGATCCTCGGGTATGGGCACTCCCCTTGGCAACTGCCAAGCTTGGGGGAGTGCCCCGGTATCGTATCACCATCACACCTTTTATCTTTACCATTTTTCTTAGTTCGATCCTTTGGATAATATCTTGATCTAGTAGAATAAAGTTTTAGTATGATCTAGTTTTTAGTTTTGCTTGATGATCCTTCTATGTAATCGAGTCTGTGAGCTATATATAATAAAGAGTAGTGTTGAGTCAAGGGCTTGATTATTTTTCTATGATCTTGAGGGGATAAAATAAAAGAGAAGAAATAAAAAGAACTAAAGAGATCATATGGATCTTATGGAGATTAATGAGCTCACATATAAAGAGTATGATGAATAAAAGTTGTTGAGAGTTACATAGTTTTGGTCATTGTTGCAATTAATAGGAAGTAATAAAGAAAGAGAGGTTTTCACATATAAATATACTATCTTGGACATCTTTTATGATTGTGAGCACTCATTAAAATATGACATGCTAAAGAGTTGATGTTGGACAAGGAAGAGAACATAATGGGTTATGTTCTCTTACATCTGAGATAAAATATATTGTCATGGAATATCCAACATGTTGAGCTTGCCTTTCCCTCTCTTGCTAGCCAATTTCTTTGCACCAAGTAGAGATACTACTTGTGCTTCCAAATATCCCTAAACCAAGTTTTGCCATGAGAGCCCACTATATCTACCTATGGATTAAGTAAGATCCATCAAGTAAGTTGTCATCGGTGCAAGCAATAAAAATTGCTCTCTAAATATGTATGACTTATTAGTGTGGAGAAAATAAGCTTTATACGATCTTGTGATGTGGAAGAAATAAAAGCGACGGACTGCATAATAAAGGTCAATATCACAAGTGGCAATATAAAGTGACGTTCTTTTGCATTAAGATTTCGTGCATCCAACTATAAAAGTGCATGACAACCTCTGCTTCCCTCTGCGAAGGGCCTATCTTTTATTCTTGTCTTATACTTCATGCAAGGAGTCATGGTGATATTCACCTTTCCTTTTCACATTTTATCCTTTGGCAAGCACAATGTGTTGGAAAGATCCTGATATATATAGCTAATTGCATGTGAGTTTTCATGAACTATTATTGTTGAAATTACCCTTTAGGTAAAACATTGGGAGGCAAAACTATAAGCCCCTATCTTTCTCTGTGTCTGATTAAAACTTCATACCCATAAATATTGCGTGAGTGTTAGAAATTATGAAATACTAAAAGATGGTTGAGTATGTGGACTTGCTGAAAAGCTCTTATATTGACTCTTTCCTATCTTATGATAAATTGCAATTGCCTCAATGACTGAGATTAGAGTTTCTTGGTTGTCAATGAAGTTTATGATTCATACTTGAAATTTTGATTGAATTGTTACTTTAGCATAAGATATCATATGACAATATATATATGTTGCTGCTCTAAGAATGATCATGATGCCCTCATGTCCGTATTTTATTTTATCGACACCTCTATCTCCTAACATGTGGACATATTTTTCGATTTCGGCTTTCGCTTGAGGACAAGCGAGGTCTAAGCTTGGGGGAGTTGATACTTCCATTTTGCATCATGCTTTTATATCGATATTTATTGCATTATGGGATGTTATTACACGTTATGTCACAATACTTATGCCTATTCTATCTTATTTTAGAAGGTTTACATGAAGAGGGAGAATGCCGGCAGCTGGAATTCTGGGCTGGTGTCAGGGATACACCCCGCAGTATGATCCGGCCAGAGTTATAATCCGCCGGGACTTAGTAAACCGGCTGACAGTTAAGACAGACAGTTAACCCAGACTGTAAACTGGCAGGTTGATAAACTGGCTTACAATTAAGTCAGGTGTTAAGTCAGATGATAAACCGGCTGACAGTTAAGTCAGGTGTTAAGTCCGATGATAAACCGGCTGAGAGTTAAGTCAGGTGTTAAGTCAGATGATAAACCGGCTGACAGTTAAATCAGGTGTTAAGTCAAATGATAAACTGGCTGACAGTTAAGTCAGGTGTTAAGTCAGATGATAAACTGGCACACAATTACATCAGGTGTTAAGTTAGATGATAACCCGGCAGGAGTTAAGTTAGATGATAACTCAGCAGACAATCATACATCGGTAGACCATCATAAACCGGCACCAGTAATAACCCAGCAGACAGTGATAACTGGGTTGCCAGGGGTTATGAAGCCCGAGACGTTATGAATCCCGAGACGTTATGAAGCCCAAGATGTTAAGAAGCCCATAAAGAGAAGTCATAATAGTTAAGTCCTAAGTCCGAGTTGGACTCTATATGTAACCCGCCCCCTTTAACTTATATAAGGAGGGGCAGGGCTTCCCAAAGAGGGAGAAGTAAGAAGAAACAATCTTAAGGGTTAGGTATAACTGGGAGAGCCGGTTTACGGTGACTCCCTCGTGATGATAATAAGAGCTAGCCAAAAACAGCACGTACGGTTGTTACTAGATGATGTTTCCCGGGGCCCGAAGCTGTCTAAATCCTTGTCTTCCATTGCGTCTCTCGATTTCGCTCAACCCCTCTCAAGCTACCACATAGATGCGTTGGCCTCACGACTATGTCCTCACACTAGGACATCTGTCGTGATATTTCCATGATAGTTGGCGCCCACCATGGGGCCTACGCACGATGGTGTTGAGTTCTTGGAGGGATCTTTCCTAGGGTTTGGAGAAGTTCGCAAGTTTCGGATGAAAGAAGCTGGATTTTGAGGGATCTACATCAATGTCCGAATTCACGATATCGAGATTAGAAGTTTCTCGTTAGCAGCAGACATCTGTTGTATTGGCAGATCATCAGAGATCAAAGCTAACCTCATCGATCAGGTTCAAATAGAAGAAACAAAATTTGCTGGCGGTTTACAAACAACGAGGTTTGATAACCAACAAGTATAGGGGATCACAACAGTTTTCGAGGGTAGAGTATTCAACCCAAATTTATTGATTCGACACAAGGGGAGCCAAAGAATATTCTCAAGTATTAGCAGCTGAGTTGTCAATTCAACCACACCTGAAAAATTAATATTTGCAACAAAGTGTTTAGTAGCAAAGTAATATGATAGTGGTGATAACGGTAACAAAAGGTAACAGTAATAAAAGCAATGTTTTTGGTATTTTGTAATGATGATAGCAACGGAAAAGTAAATAAGCGGAGAAAAATATATGGAAAGCTCGTAGGCAATGGATCGGTGATGGAGAATTATGCCGGATGCGGTTCATCATGTAACAATCATAACCTAGGGTGACACAGAACTAGCTCCAGTTCATTGATATAATGTAGGCATGTATTCCGAACATAGTCATACGTGCTTATGGAAAAGAACATGCATGACATCTTTTGTCCTACCCTCTCGTGGCAGCGGGGTCCTTACAGAAACTAAGGGATATTAAGGCCTCCTTTTAATAGAGTACCGGAACAAAGTATTAGCACATAGTGAATACATGAACTCCTCAAACTATGGCCATCACCGGTAAGTATCCTGATTATTGTCGCATCGGGGTTAATGGATCATAACACATAATAGGTGACTATAGACTTGCAAGATAGGATCAAGAACACTCATATATTGATGAAAACATAATAGGTTCAGATCTGAAATCATGGCACTCGGGCCCTAGTGACAAGCATTAAGCATAGCAAAGTCATAGCAACATCAATCTCAGAACATAGTGGACACTAGGGATCAAACCCTAACAAAACTAACTTGATTACATGATAGATCCCATCCAAGTCATCACCGTCCAGCAAGCCTACGATGGAATTACTCACGCACGGCGGTGAGCATCATGAAATTGGTGATGGAGGATGGTTGATGATGACGATGGCGATGGATTCCCCTCTCCAGAGCCCCGAACGGACTCCAGATCAGCCCTCCCAAGAGGTTTTAGGGCTTGGCAGTGGCTCCATGTCGTAAAACGCGATGATTTCTTCTCCTTGATTTTTTTCTCCCCGAAACTCAATATATGGAGGTGGAGTTGGAGTCGGAGAGGCAACAGGGGGCCCACGTGGTAGGGGGAGCGCCTTAGGGGGGCAGGCGCACCCCCACCCTCGTGGCAAGGTGGTGCCCCCCCTGTCCTTCATCTTTTGCAGGTATTTTTCCTATTTTTTGAAAAGTGGCTCCGTGAAGTTTCAGGTCATTCCGAGAATGTTTGCTCCTGCACATAAATAACACCATGGTAATTCTGCTGAAAACGGCGTCAGTCCGGGTTAGTTCCATTCAAATCATGCAAGTTAGAGTCCAAAAAAAGGGCAAAAGTGTTTGGAAAAGTAGATACATTGGAGACGTATCAAGGTTCAATCCGTTGTTGTCAATATACAAGACCAAGACAAGTGGAGGACAGTATCCTCGAAACAATGGCAAGTGGAGGATCTGATCACCAATGTCAAGTTATTCTTTGTCCACGAACATGAAAGGCATATAGGGTTTGATTCTGATGATACTGCTATATTTGGAAGTAGCCAACGACTGCTGCGGCGACACCTATGACTCGCCTCATCGACTGGTTCGATCATCTTCGAGCCAGTTTTGCTTCTAAGCCGCTGTCCTCACGGCCTCACCATGAGCCGGCCCTACCAGCTCCATTGTCTCCACTCCGAGTCGCCCTCGCACTTTCAATCCGCCCCACCTCGGTCTCCGCCATGGTGCTGTAGCCTGTGAAGTCAACTCCACCATGACCTCGGCCTCGCCGTCAAACCGGCAGAGCCACCCTCGAGCCGCCCCTGTTGGCCCCGTTTTAAGCCGCCCGGCATCACGGCCTCACTTCCACCGTCATCCGCCGGTTCATCTCTGTGTCCGAAGCTCCACCACCGCGGACTCACCTCTGAGCCTGACCACGCCTCTGCTGTGGCCCTGCATCAATCACCAAGTCGCATCCTCCACTGCCGGGTCAATGGCTGTTTCGCGCTAATCAGAGTCACCGCCGCAAGCCTGTCTTGGTCATCTCTGCCACAGTGCGCCTCTAAGCCAGTTCTGACCGGATGGCCGCGCCTCGCCACAGCCTTGTGTTCGTCTTGCGATGCGCCTCAACCTTACAGTTTTCAAGCCACCGCCTGGCCACTACAGCTGAGCCTCCACAGCCGTGATTCCACCTCTGCTTTGCTGCTTCACTATCCCGGCCTCACCTTGCCGCTGGAACAATCGATGAACCGTCGCCTCCGACGCCCTTGAGCCGCCTTTGCTGGAGTGGTCTTGCCTTCAAGCCGCGGCTGGATGACCTTCTCAAAGCCGTTTTCAAATCATCCATGACCCAGAATTTTTGCGAGCCGCTGCAGTGCCTCTGCCATCGCGCGAAAACCACCAGACTCCGCCTCTACTGTAGTCCTCATTTATCTGCCGCACCTTCGCTATGCTGAGCTGCCGGCAGCTTCCGCTCGGCCCTGCGTGAGCTTCTTACCACCCTGCACCGTAAACCGCTTCAGCATAAACTGTCGCCTCTGTTGCGGCTCACCCGGTCAGTCCGCATGAGCCACGAGGCCACTGGATGGGCCGCCTGCGGTTGACGTGCCTCTACCATATACATGAGCCACCGTACCGGGATATGCCTACCTTTGAGCCGACACTCGGCCTCCAAGTTTTGAGCCGCCGTCGGGTTGAGTCGCCGGCACCACACCGTTCTACCATGACCTTGCCTTCACCACGGCTGGCTCCGTGCCCTGCACCGTCACACGCCACTGCCGCAGTGTCCCATCACCGCCCATCTCCGCGGTGCTGCATCTTCCGCCCGCGCAGGGCTGCCAAGTCGCCACGCTACCTTCGCAAGCCACCGTCCGGCTCGTTCTTCATCCTCCGCAAGCTTCCGCTGTGCCCGCAAGTCACCCCCTCCGTTGAGGCCAAGTTAAGATGTCGCCATGAGTCGCCGGTCTCCGCCGAGCCGCCTCCGCCATACACTATTGTCGAATCACCTTCGCTCCCCCGCCTCCATGGCTTTAGGCCGCCCCTTCTGCAGCGATTGTCTCCGGTCTTGCAGGCTCTTACCTCTCCCACCGGTTTACAACTCGACTCAAGTGGGAGAGCCACCGAGGCCATGACTCGCCGCCGGTCCACCCCACAAGCTCCAAGTTAAAACTTCCTCTCGCGCTGCCGCAGGCCGGCATGGCCGTTTCAGCCGCTGCCTCGGACCGCCCACGCCAGACCTGGACTGCGACACCTGTCGGTTTACCACTCCGCCGCCGATTCAACCCACCGGACCTCCGCCTTGACCCACACCGTAGCGCCTCAAGCCGTCCGGCCTCGTGGTCGTCTCCGTCGAGGCTTCAAGCCGGACCCACTGCCACGCACCTCTGCGTCTGCGCCTCTTGTCCAAGTCACCGCCCCCTGCTCTGTTGAAAGTGCCGCAGCCCACTACGGATAAACCGCCATTTCCTGAGCCACCTTTGACGCTCCCCCGCCGGGTCAACTCTTCTCCAAGTTGCCGCTTCGCCTGCTGTTGTGGCCTTCTTATAAACCGCTCCGGATTAGCCTCGAGATCGCGAGCTACTTCAGCCCGCCACGGACGCAGTTCACCTTCCGCTGTGGCCGTCTTGGCGCTACTATGGGTGCCTCTCTGCTACACTAAACCGGCTAGGGTTCAACGCATCTATACTAAATCGGGTGGAGAGAGCGAAAGCAAGTGCATGTAGTCCAGATGACATGTATCGGCAGAGGGAGGCAGATGACGTTCTGTTATTTTTTCTGGTTTAAAGGTGCTGCATCACATTGATCAAGTTACCTCTCCACGTACTTGGCAGTCACAGCATGTGAGTGTCACGGCTCACGAGTGACCTTGCATGGTATTTTCAATCAAAGTGATCCATGTACAAACCTCATGTGAGACAAGAAAAAGACAAAGGAGGGCAGGTTATGTGGAGGCCTCGTGCTACAAATACTAAAGCTATACAGAGCAGTACTATATTAGAAAGATCAACTGTTTGTTAAAAAAAGGGAGGGTCATGTGGATGTTATACTAGATCACATTAGCGGAGCTCAATGTGCATATATTATTCAGTATTACATGGCACCAGCATCTGCGTTCATCTGATAAAACAAAATCAGGTGTTATCCCTCCTATTTATTTTATAAGTACATTCCTGTGAGCACCATTACACTACCCTATTGGTGTTTTTATATACAGGTGAAATTATTATCCTATTGTGGGGATAATTATTATTCTAATGTGGCACGCACTGGCAACATTCTACAATGGCATTTTCCTCCATGTCACATTACTCGTCCACGCCGATTTACATTGCCGCGACCGGTTCATCTGCCTTGCTGCCGCGGCCGACTCGGCCGTGATTGATTTCAGCTTCACCGTGGTGATGATCAACTCTGCGGTAGATATTTTCTGGCCTACCATATCAGGTGAAATCCATCCAGTATATTTTTATATATTGCTTTCTTTAAAAGAGCAATTACTCCGTCTTGCAACGTTATCTAATGCAGGACCTTAAACCGCCATATTGGTGCAAACTTAAAGGCCGTCAGAAAATTTCTGGCTTAAAAAGAAGGATTCCGGTTTAAAATCTGGCTCAAGGGAAGGCCATCTCCCACAAAGCTTTGAAGCTCTCAGTATTGGTTTTAAAAATTTCTGGTTCAAAAGAATAATCTCTCACAAGTTTGAGTTCTCAAGAAAAATTAAGGGGACCAAAGAGAGTCTGTTGCAAGAGCACGGATCAAACATAGGTGCCCCTTGAGCACAACTCGCAATATCATTTGGGGGTTTCCTATTCAAACATAGATGTATTCACCAAAGAGAACATAGCGGTACTACCCTCTTGATTCTGGCTATCAAGCCAATATTATCATAAGAGCACAGCTCTAGTTACTTCGGTAATCCGGCTATCAACCCAATATTATCATAAGGGGCCAAAGAGAGTCTGTTTCACAGTACAGCTCAAACATGGGTATCCCTTGAGCACAGCTCACAATATCACTTGGGGCTATGTTCGAACCATAGTCACACCTCTAGATAGGCTTAAGGCCACCAGGGAAATCACTTGGGGGCTCTGGTCGTATCCGAACCATAGTCACACCTATTGATAGGCATAAGGGCACCAGGAAATCACTTGGGGGCTTGGTCGTATCCGAACCATAGCTACACCTATTGATAGGCATAAGGCCACCAGGGAAATCACTTGGGGGCTATGGGTTCGAACCATAGTTACACCTCTTGATAAGCATAAGGGCACCAGGGAAGTCACTTGGGGGCTTGGGCGTATTCGAACAATAGCTACACCTCTTGATCGGCGCAATGCCGCAATTATGACTACATGAGGGCTCTGGTCATATCCGAACCATAGCTTAAACACTCTTGATCATACATATACATCATCATATATTACATCATACATCATCATAGCATGTATCATATGTGCATGGATATACCGGCTTATATGGCAGGAATCGGTTTTCAAACCAGGTTATATTATTCAAAATCTTTAATAGCCAACATGGCTGGATTTTATTATGGTTATTAATAACCAGAATTATGATTAAGGTTTTCAAAGTCGCTTTAGCGCAATGGCTATCATATTATCAATGGATATGGTTTATTCTACAAATGAAGGAACAGTCCCGAGTCACTACAGGCTTATGACCCGTCACTTGGGGGCTACATTATTCATGTTGGGATTATATTAAATACACAAGTCTCATGTCGCCGCAAGCATGCACCATGACACTTGGGGGCTAATGCAAAGTCATTGTTTTCTCATCTTATTGAAGACCCGACTCATCACATCGTAATGAGCCGACCCTTGGGGGCTACCAATTGCTCATGTCAACAATTCAAGGTACACACGTTAAATCCATTATATTGAAGGGTCCATTGCTCAGTTGATAAAGCACAAAGCTCTTAGCCTTATGGACGTGGGTTCAACCCCTACGATGGGGGCTACACATCACTGCTCAAATCTGCATGATTATATTTACAAAGTCCCTGCTCATTATTGCATAATAACCCAACCCTTGGGGGCTACACTGGTTGAAGTTTTATAAGCATAAGGCAATTTCAAGTCCCAGGTTGCTGCAAGCATGACAACCCAGTACTTGGGGGCTACATATGTGGAATACTCAGTTCTGACTGGTGATTGAGATGAACAACCTGGATTTCTTCAAGCTTGTGACATTCATATTGAAGTAAGTCTTAAGTTGTTGCTATGCTACCTTCTTAAGACTTAGGGGTTACAATTATGACCCGGTGCCATCAATATTTGCCGGCAAGGTTCTACATTCTTAAACCGTCAAGTTCTGCATTCTTAAACCGGCAAGGTTCTACATTATTAAACCGGCAAGTTCTACATTCTTAAACCGGCAAGTTCTACTTTCTTAAAACGGCTGAAGATCAGATGAGTATTTTAAGGACGAATATTTCTGTTAAGAATTGGGAGCTGATCAAATGAATTATTCTTTACAATATTTCTCCATGACAAACCAATGTTAGCAAATTGATTATGAGGCTGGCCTATTGACCCGGATTTTCTAGAAGGAGGAAATGGCAAGGACTTAAGGATGATCAAAATCAGTTTTAACATGGATAAATCCAAATTAAACTAGGGGCTAATGTCGGGGATATACCCCGTAGTATGATCCGGCCAGGGTTATAACCCGGCTGGGACTTAGTAAACCGGCTGACAGTTAAGGCAGATAATTAAGACAGTCAGTTAACCCAGACGGTAAACCGGCAGGTTGATAAACCGGCTGACAGTTAAGTCAGGTGTTAAGTCAGATGATAAACCAGCTGACAGTTAAGTCAGATGATAAACCGGCTGACAGTTAAGTCAGGTGTTAAGTCAGATGATAAACTGGCAGACAGTTAAGTCAGGTGTTAAGTTAGATGATAACCCGCTAGGACATAAGTCAGATGATAACTCAACAGGCAATCAAAAACCGGCAGACCATCATAAACCGGCACCAGTTATAACCCGACAGACAGTGATAACTTGGTTGCCAGGGGTTATGAAGCCTGAGACGTTACGAAGCCCAAGATGTTAAGAATCCCATGAAGAGAAGTCATAATAGTTAAGTCTTAAGTCCAAGTTGGACTCTATATGTAACCCGCCCCCTTCAACTTATATAAGGAGGGGCATGGCTCCCCAAAGAGGGATAAGTAAGAAGAAACAATCTTAAGGGTTAGGGATAACTGGGAGAGCCAGTTTACGGCGACTCCCTGGTGATGATAATAAGAGCTAGCCACAAACAACACGTAGGGTTGTTATCGGATGATGTTTCCCGGGGCCCGAAGCTGTCTAAATCCTTGTCTTGTGTTGCGTCTCTCGATTCCGCTCAACCCCTCTCATGCTACCACATAGATGCGCTAGCCTCATGACTAAGTCCTCACACTAGGACATCTGCTGTGATATTTCCACGACAGCTAGAAAAGGAGCAAATATTAGAGACCTATTCTGCATAGCTCCAAAAGTCCTGAAACTTCACGGAAGTTATTTCCAGAATATATAAAAAATACTAAGTGAAGAAAGTTCCAGAGGGGGCCCATACCCTAGCCAAGAGGGTGGGGGGCGCGCCCCTGCCTCATGGGCCCCCTGGTGGCCCTTCGATGCCCATCTTCTGCTATACGAGGTCTTTCGTCTGAGAAAAAGTAATAAGCAAGCTTTAAGGAAGGAACTCTGCCGCCATGAGGCGGAACCCTGGCGGAACCAATCTAGGGCTCCGGCAGAGCTGTTCTGCCGGAGAAACTTCCCTCTGGGAGGGGGAAATCATCACCATCGTCATCACCAACGATCCTCTCACCGGGAGGGGGTCAAACTCCATCAACATCTTCACCAGCACCATCTCATCTCAAACCCTAGTTCATCCCTTGTATCCAATCTTTGCATCCAAACCTCAGATTGGTACATGTGGGTTGCTAGTAGTGTTGATTACTCCTTGTAGTTGATGCTAGTTAGTTTACTTGGTGGAAGATCATATGTTCAGATCCATTATGCATATTAATAACCCGCTGATTATCAACATGAATATTCATTGTGAGTAGTTACGTTTGTTCCTGAGGACATGGGAGAAGTCTTGCTATAAGTAGTCACGTGAATTTGGTATTCGTTTGATATTTTGATGAGATGTATGTTGTCATCCCTCTAGTGGTGTCATGTGAACGTCGACTACATGACACTTCGCCATTGTTTGGGCCTAGAGGGAGGCATTGGGAAGTAATAAGTAGATGATGGGTTGCTAGAGTGATAGAAGCTTAAACCCTAGTTTATGCGTTGCGTCGTAAGGGGCTGATTTGGATCCATATGTTTCATGCTATGGTTAGGTTTACCTTAATACTTCTGTTGTAGTTGTGGATGCTTACAATGGGGGTTAATCATAAGTGGGATGCTTGTCAAAGTAAGGATAGTACCGAAGGACCGGTCCACCCACATATCAAATTATCGAAGTACCGAACGCGAATCATATGAACGTGATGAAAACTAGCTTGACGATAACTCCCATGTGTCCTCGGGAGCGCTTTCCTTTATATAAGAGTTTTTCCACGCTTGTACTTTGCTACAAAAAGGATTGGGCCATCTTGCTGCACCTTATTTACTTTTCTTGCTTGCTACTTGTTAAAAATTACCTTATCACAAAACTATCTGTTACCGACAATTTCAGTGCTTGCAGAGAATACCTTACTAAAAACTGCTTATCATTTCCTTCTGTTCCTCGTTGGGTTCGACACTCTTACTTATCAAAAAGGCTACGCTATATCCATTCCTCATTGAGCACGTGCTACTGCTATGTGTTAGCTGTAGCGTCAGTCCGCCCACTACTGATACACCTAAAACCCGCGCTGCTAGCCTTTTCCCTAGTAGTGTACACTTGTGGGCCATCATATATCCAAAGCCATAGAGTGATATTAACATGATATGATGTCCATGAATACATTAGGTTACCTTGTCCCTTGTCTTACCAACAAGAGGGTTTGTGACTCCTTGAACTAGTGCAAGATATGGAAGTTGTTTGCACTTGTCCTTGTCAAAATGATATGAGTGAATTATGTTGGTGGATTCACCCTCAAGAACTCTCTAGTTCTTCTTCTTTGGGATCCACACCATCTTGATGGGAATCCTTGGAGTTGTAGTCGTACTTGATAAAGTAGAACTTGATGTAGTCTTGGGAACCCACTTGACCAATGCCTTAGGGGCTTCTTCAAATGCATCAATCTCCTCTTGAAGCTTTACCTTTCCCTTTAGCTTGTGGTCTTGTGGTGGAAGATCATCTTGAGCTTGTGTTCCTTGGAAATAAATAGGATCATACTTCTCTTGTTGATGAACAAACTTCGTCTTGGGGTATTGATCTTCTTCCCACTTAACTCCATTGGCATTGAACATTCGTTCAAAATCAACACCTTGATTCTTCCGCTGTCTTCCTTGCTTGCGTACAATTTCCTCAAATTGATTACTTCCGGCAAGACTCTTGTAAACACTTTCTCTATAATTCCCTTCAATAAGCTATTTTCTTGCTCAAGTGTAACTTGGCTAAGAGAATCATTGCTGGAATCAAGAGAACTACTAGAAGCAACAACATTGGTTTTCACAAGATTATTATTACTACTAGAAGAAGAATCTTTCTTGTTCTTGTTGCTATATTTAACTTGTGGCATGTAAGTAGACAAGAGTAAACGCTTGGCAATGTAAGAAGAACTTTTGTTGTGAAGATCATCATTGATTTCCTTTAAGAACTCATGCTCTTTCTCAAGGATGAGCTTTTCGAAGTGTAACTTCTCATAAGTCTTTAAAAGTTCTCAATGATCTTCCAAGGTAGTTTCATGAGCTAACTTAAGAGTGTTTAGTTCTATAGTTAGAGGCTCAATCTCCTTCTTATCATTGTCATTAGTTTTATCTTGATTAGCATGATTAATACCAAGTTCATCATAGTTTTCATCACTTAAATTGTCAACAAGTAAATCATCATCACCTAGCAAATCATCTTCATCACTATTGAAATCAACATAATCGGGGTGTGATACCTTTGGGCCTTTAGCCATGAAGCATCTTCCAATTCCTTCATTTGGTGACTCAAATATGTCGTAGGAGTTGGCTGACACAAGTGCTAGACCGGCAACACCTTCATCTTGAGTATATTTAGAGTCGGAGTGATAACTTCTCTCGGAGTGATTGTCGGAGTCGGAGCCGGATACCCATTCACCAACATGAGCTTGATGTCTTCGTTTTGTGTAGCTCCTTGATGACTTGTCCCTCCATTCTGAATCCTTGCTTCTTTGTGATGTTCTTCATTCATAACAGTCATCTCTACTCCTTCTCTCTTTTGGTGGTGATTCTTCTCTCCTACTTCTTATTTTGGGAGAATCTTCTCTTCTTTTGTAGGGAGCCGTACACTCATTGGAGTAGTCACTACAGGAATCAGCTACTTTACCGTCTGCCACGGCGGACGGCAAAGGCATGAACGGCGGACGGCAAAGGCATTTGCCGTCAGCCGCGGACGGCAAAAGGCTCCGGCAAAGTAGGCTACGGTAAACAACTACTTTGCCGTCTCCTTCCTGGCGGCTGACGGCAAAGGCGCTTTGCCGTCTGCGGCGGACGGCAAAGAGAGCGGACGGCAATAATTGCGCTGTCAGTCCGTTAAGTGGCTAACGGCAGGCCTTTGCCGTCCGCCGCTGACGGCAAAATTTCTAGTGTCTTTGCCGTCCGCCGTATGATGTCATCTACACGTCACTACATGGCAGGTTCTTTGCCGTCTGCCACTGATGGCAAAGTGCAGGTTCTTTGCCGTCTGCCACTGTAGGCAAACTGACCAAATGGGTCAGCTCCCAGGAAGCACAGCTAGATTCCACGTGTCTTCTTTGCCGTCCGCGGCAGACGGCAAAGAGCCCGTTGCCGTCGGTGGCAGACGGCAAAGAGCCTGCATATTGGCTCTTTTATTTTTTTTTATTAAATCCAACAATTTTCATCACAAATATATATGACATATATAGATATATTTCAAAAGGCCATTACGGAGCAAACATATAAGATATCCAACACATAACTTCATCATCCAACCATATATATTACATGCATAGTTCCATAATACATAACAAGTTCAACATAGAGGCATCCAACCATATATATTACAACAGTTTCATCCAACGATACATGCATAGTTCAACGATACAAAAGAAATAGAGAAAGGGATAAGGAGCACTCCATCTATGCAAGCTTTCATCAAGTGAATGAAATCTGCAAAATGAAAAATAAGAAAGTTAGAACAAGAAGAGTAGAACAAGAAGAAGAGTAGAACAAGAAGAAGACTAGAACAAGAAGAGTAGAACAAGAAGAAGACTAGAACAAGAAGAGTATATCATTTATGAGCTAACTTACGTGAAATGGATCATATATGAGCTAACTAAGTTGAAATGGGTCGTTTATGAGCTAGCTAAGGTGAAATGGATCATTTATGAGCTAACTTAGTTGAAATGGGTCGTTTATGAGCTAACTAAGGTCAAATGGATCGTTTTTGAGGTAACTAAGGTGAAATGGATTATTTTTAGCTAACTTAGGTGAAATGGATCATTTATGAGCTAACTTAGTTGAAATGGATCGTTTTTGAGCTAACTTAGGTGAAATGGATCATTTATGAGCTAATTTAGTTGAAATGGATCTTTTTGAGCTAACTTAGGTGAAATGGATCATTTAAGAGCTAATTTAGGTGAAATGGATCGTTTTTTAGCTAACTTGGTGAAATGGATCGTTTATGAGCTAAATTAGTTGAAATGGATCGTTTATGAGATAACCTAGGTAAGATGGGTCATTTTGGAGTTAACCTAGGTGAAATGGGTCATTTTAAAGCTAACGTAGGTAAAATGGATCATTTAGGAGCTAATCTAGGTAAAATGGGTCATTTTTGAGCTAACTTGGATGAACTGGATCATTTATAAGCTAACCTAGGTAAAATGGGTCATTTTAGAGCTAACTTAGGTAAAATGGATCGTCTATGAGCTAACTAAGCTAATTATGCAATTTTTGACATAAGTAAGCTAAGTACAGATCGTTTTAGAGCTAACTTAGGTAAAATGGATGGTTTTGGAGGTCAGTAAGCTTATTAAGTCATTTTGGAGGAGAAGAAGCTAAGTCTAGGTCATTATGGTAAGCATTGGAGGAAATAAAGCTAAGTCTAGGTCTTTATGCATGTGTTAAGCAAAACACTAGATAAACTTACCAAGATCCAGGAGGTGTAGGAGCGGGGTGGCTCGTGTCGGTAGCTGGAGAAGGATCGTGCGATGCTTGTCTGGAGTTACGCTGCACCAAAGATCATTTCCAATGTCTTGTTAGCATGATTACACTCAAATGTTAAGACTAGCAAGTAATGTCCATTCAAATAAAACTCACCGTGGTCCCAGGAGCAATCACTGGCATCGGCGGAGCGGTCTGACCTGTCTTCTCGCACACAGACTGCACATTTGGTTTTGAAGACTCAGTCATACTAGTTAGTAATGAGACAAACACTACATGAATGTTTTGGCTAATCTGCAGAAGAAACTTACCACAAGGAGCTCGTACATGGCCATTGCCTACATGTCATTCCGTGCCCTCTCCTCCTCCATCATCTTTGTCGTCCTCTCCTCCAACTCCCGCTGCCTCTCCGCCGCCTCCGCCAGAAGTTTCTCCGTTCTATCTCTCTCACTCTGTATAGCAGCCTGCAACACCACTCACATGACCATTTGTAATCATTGATAGAAGTGCACACAATGTAATGGAGAAAGATAACTGAGTACGTATCACTAACCTTGATGGCGAGTTGCACTGGCTGTTCACGAGGCCTTATCTCAGGAGCGGAGCTCGACTGGCGCGCCTTGATCTCCTGGAGAGTGCTAGGACAACGGATAAGTCCATCTCCAATGGCTATGGAGCCATGGGATCTCCCGCCACCAGATATCATCAATAGCTCTGGATCAATGGGACCCTGGCTCGGGTTAAAGTCCTCCCCTTTCCTCGCCTTCCCCTCATCTCTATATCTCACGAGCTTGTTGTGGGAGGAGATGTTGGTGAAGTTGTTTGCATCATCGAGGTCAGACTGAGAGAAAGCCTTGACTTTCTTGAAAGAGGCAGTGTGGGCCATGGCATACAGGTCGTACACCTCTGGCACCTTATCCACCTTATTGTAGCGTGCCTGAAAGAGAGAAACAATGAAAATTAGTAATTAAAGGGCTCAAGCTAGCATGATGAATGAATTGCATGAATCATGAAGCAAACCACATACCCAGTTGCGCCCGAACTGATATAAGTTGGAGCTGCCTTGATGGTGTGGCACACCTTCCATTTGGGCACGTTTGTCCTTGGCCTCGTTGTGGAGGGCTAGCCATTGTTTTGAGCACCACTCATCGTCCAACACCTCCCAACAATCCATCCGATCCGCACACCATCTCGGAGGCGCCTAAGTTAGCAAATAGAAACTTGAGCGCTACGGCTAAGAATTACTAAATGAAGGAACTTAAGTAGAGAAGGCCTTAAGAATTACCTTCATGTACTGCTCCTTACTCAGGAACTTATCGCGGCACGCCGGCTTGGTCTTCTTGATACCACGCAAGGCGTAGTAGTCTCGAACAGCCTGCACCCGAGCCTCGTGCCGTAAGTTCTGGAGTAGGTGCTTGCAGACGTTCTCGATAACATGTGCCGCGTCCTCCTCGTATCCCTCCTCACACCTGTAGAATGCCTGCAATCAAATGAGACAATATTGATTAGTACAATTAATAACTAGATAGTTTAAGATTTTGAAATGTGTAAAGGAGAAATTACCCAGAACTTTCTGATCACCATGTCTGCCCTCGTGTCGCACACGACACCGTCGATAATCTCATCCGGCGGGGCTGGGGCAGCCACGTAGTGCTCCCAGCTCAATCCAAGCTCTGGAAGCCGACCCTCACCAGGCAACATGACAAACCCCGGGAAGTTTTGCCGGCAAAGAACTCCAAGGACGGAGTTGGGCCGGCGGACACTATGATGGTGGTCCCAACCCCTGCAGCATGACAAGGCCAACACATTAGTTATTTGAAAAAACATGAATGCACAAGGTACAAAAATATTAAATGCACTTACTTACCTCTCCCCATCAGGGAAAATCAACCACCTCTGCTCGCGGGTCACCGGCACGGACGGGAGCCGTGTAGCACCACGCTGGTAGACGGTGCCCACCTCCTCCTCAAGATCAGTCGGCTCCCCGCCATCATCAGCATGGCCACTCGGCTCCTCGGGCTGATCCGGCCAGGTACCCCATCCGGACGTGTGCTCCTCCGGGGTCACGTGGGCCGAACACTCGTGGGCCGAAGGCCAGTCGACCCGAGGCTCGTGGGCCCAAGACCCGTGGACCGGAGGCTCGTGGACCGGAGTCCGTGTAGCCTCCTCCTCGGATGAGTCCACCCTAGCAGTCACGTGCTCAGGTGAAACAATTGGGGGTGGCGGCGAGGAAGGCGCCGTAGCAGTCACCCTACCTCCTCTCCCACGACCACATGCCCCACCTCCTCTCTTCCTACCTCGTCCCCTGCTGGGCACTGCGGTCGACGAAGAAGGGCCCGACGGTGTGGCCATACTGTCCAGCAACGCTCGTCGGAGAGGTGCGTCTGGAATGGAAGACCTCAGACCACGCTCCCGACCAGCGCCCACCATCTTTCAACACCTGCCATGACAAACAGTAAACGAAATTAGTACAACATAAAAAAAGACCGACATGAATAATAATATGTGTATCACTTAAGTGTATCATCATCAAGTACAACATAAAAAATGTAATACCTGACACTACTAACAATCTCAATCAGTATCATCAATAAATGCATAATCATCATCATCACTATAATCAATGACGGGCTCATAGGGTTCATTGGCATCAACATGTGCAAGGCCACCTTGACGTAATCGGTCAAGCATTGACAGGTCATCCGCAGCAGTAACCTCTTCTTGTTCCGGCTCTTCTTGTTCCTCCTCTGGGGTGATGTCAGATTCATTGTCGCTGTCTACTTCAATGTTTTGGGGTGAAGTATAGCGGTTCTTGAAACGCTTTTTGGAAAGACGTGCCTCTTGGAAGAATTCTCCTTCATATGTGTCTGGGTTAATGTGAGGTTCATAATCCTCTTCCTTTGGGGGAGAAAGTCTAGCATGTGGCGGTGTAGGGCCAAAGAACACCTTTTCGGGAGGTGTCGATGGTCGGGGTGTCCTGTCGGTGTCGGGGTGCCGTGTCGGGGTCGGGGTGCTGTTTCGGGGTCGGGGGGTC
>NC_041384.1:138712704-138741106 GCF_002162155.2 Triticum dicoccoides
GGGGGGTACGGGCCGTTAGGTAGTGTCCTCTTTGCCGTCCGCCTATCTTTGCCGTCCGCCGTTTTGCCTCTTTGCCATCTGCTGGCAGACGGCAAAGGGGTGGGCCGTTAAGTTTTTTCCAAACGGGCGGGGGGTGGGGGCCACCTCTCTCTTTGCCGTCTGCCAGCAGACGGCAAAGAGCCCGCGGACAGCAAAGAGCTTCTTTGTCGTCTGCCATTTCTTTGCCGTCTGCTTTTGGGTAGGTGATGGCAAAGAGCTTCTTTGCCGTCCGCTAGCTGACGACAAAGAGCTGGCAGATGGCAAAGTAGCTGATTCCAGTAGTGAGTGTCCTAGTCTTCCACAATTGTAGCAATTACATTCACGACTTGAAGATCTTTTGTCATTGTAGGACCTTGACTTGGAACTTCTTTCCTTGCTTCTACTCTTGTACAACTTGTTGAAGTTCTTCACCATTAGGCTCAATTTTTCATTGAAGGTTTGTTTCTCACTTGATGATGTGGGAGCATCACATGACGCTTTGTAAGAACCACTTGACTTGTTCTGGAGCTCTTCCTTATCCTTAAGTGACATCTCATGAGCAACAATTCTTCCAATGACTTCTGTTGGCTTGAGATCTTTGTAATTGGGCATCATTTGGATCAATGTGCACACGGTATCATATTTTCCATCCAAGGTTCTTAGGATCTTCCTGATGATGAATCTGTCGGTCATCTCTTCACTTCCTAAGTCGGCAATCTCATTTGTGATGAGAGCAAGCCTAGAGTACATTTCAGCGCCACCTTCACCATCCTTCATTTTGAACTTGTCAAGTTGACTTTGAAGCACATCCAATTTGGATTCCTTGACGGAGTCGGTACCTTCGTGCATATCAATCGAAGTATCTCAAATTTCCTTTGCATTCTCAAGACAACTGATTTCGTTGAATTCTTCGGGGCACAATCCATTGAAGAGAATATCACAAGCTTGAGCATTGTATTGCAGCATCTTCAACTCTTCTGCGGTAGCTTCACGGTTTGGTTCTCTCCCATCAAAGAATTCACCTTGCAAGCCAATACACACAATAGCCCAAATGGTAGGGTTATGTCCAAGAATATGCATTTTCATCTTATGCTTCCTACTAGCAAAATTAGTACCATCCAAGTAAGGACCTCTATTGTGGTAATTTCCCTCGCTAGACACTATACTCTCCTAGGTTGTGAAACCAAGGCTATTAAGGGAGTCCTGGATTAGGGGTATCTGGACAGCCAGACTATATCCTTTGGCCGGACTGTTGGACTATGAAGATACAAGATTGAAGACTTCGTCCCATGTCCGGATGGGACTCTCCTTGGCGTGGAAGGCAAGCTTGGCAATACGGATATGTAGATCTCCCTCCTTGTAACCGACTCTGTGTAACCCTAGCCCCGTCCGGTGTCTATATAAACCGGAGGGTTTTAGTCCATAGAACAACAATCATACCATAGGCAAGCTTCTAGGGTTTAGCCTCTTCGATCTCGTGGTAGATCAACTCTTGTCCTACTCATATTATCAAGAACAATCAAGCAGGACGTAGGGTATTACCTCCATCAAGAGGGCCCGAACCTGGGTAAACATAGTGTCCCCTGCCTCCTGTTACCATCCGCCTTAGACGCACAGTTCGGGACCCCCTACCGGAGATCCGCCGGTTTTGACACCGACATTGGTGCTTTCATTGAGAGTTCCTCTGTGTCGTCATCGTTAGGCTGGATGGCCCCTTCAATCATTGATAGCGATGCAGTCCAGGGTGAGACTTTTCTCCCCGGACAGATCCTTGTATTCGGCGAACCTACACTGTGGGCCAATTCGTTTGGCCATCTGGAGCAGATCGAGAGTTACGCCCCAGGCCACCAGGTGAGGTCTGGAAGCATAAACCACACGGCTGACATCAACGGAGACTTGATCTTCAACGGATTCGAGGCCTTGCCGAGTGCGCCGCACGGTCACGATGAGCATGATTTAGCTCTACCATCGGACAATGTTCGTGAGATCGCACCAGCGACCGCTCCGACCCTCAAATCGGAGCCAGTTGTGCCATCCAAGGACGGGTGGATAGACCCCGCCACAGAGGCCGCATCTTCAGCGGCTATCGAGCCAAATACCAACATTACCCTTCACGGGATCCGTGACGCCGAACTACCGGATTCTTCCCCGGCCACGGACTCCGAACCGCTTACGCCTGTGCCTATCAAATCCAACTGGGCGCCAATCATGGAGTTCACCTTTGCAGATATATTTCAGCATTCGCCCTTCGGCGACATACTGAACTCATTAAGGTCTCTCTCTCTCCTTGTCAGGAGAGTCCTGGCCGAACTATGTCTGGTAGGATTGGGATGCGGATGACGAAGAAATTCCCCGCACACCCACCACCCACTTAGTAGCCACTGTCGACGATTAGACCGACATGGTCGACTTCGATTCTGAATACATCGATGGTATGGACGATGATGAAGGAGACGAACAGGAACCACTGCCCACTGGGCACTGGATGCCCACTTCATCATATGATGTATACATGGTGGACACACCCAAAGAAAACGACGACGAGGAACGGAAGGACGCAGCGAAGGATCGTTCCCTCGAGAAGCAGTCAAAGCAGCGGCGTAAGCGCCGCTCCAAATCCCGCCTCGCCAGAAATAGCGATCATATAGACCCAGCGATAGAGCAGGGTGAGGCAGTGGACGAAAAACACAACATTAAACCACCATCCGACCACGGCAACACGGAGAATCAAACCGAACAACATGTCTCCGGCGAAGATAACAGTCCGGATGACATCACACCAGACAGGCACCCGGAGCAACATAATACCCATCAAAGGCTTTTCGCCACTGCGAGGAGTCTGAAAAAGCAAAAGGAAAGGCTCAGGGCTGCACAAGACAGACTCAGAATTAGATGGAGTGAAGTACTCAACACTACAGCAAGGTACGGTGGTAGTCGCCACACAAAGAGCTACCCAAAGCGAAATCTACTACCTGAATTCGATGAGGAGGCCTTAGATCCCCCGCAATCAAAAAACAAAACAGCCATCCGGTCGGATAGACGACCTCGTGGCCAACATAGAGCAGCAAACGACGCCGCACACAAGCAAGTACGCGATCCACGTGAGGGCTCGCATCAAAAGGACGGCGCAACCAGATCCATCTACGGGCCAAGCAAGCGCGCTCCAGGACGCAATGCAACACAACAAAAATCCGAACACCACGGTACACCCAAATACAGGGGTGCCACACACCCCCTATGTTTCACCGATGAGGTGCTGGACCATGAATTTCCAGAGGGATTCAAACCCGTAAACATAGAGGCGTACGACGGAACGACAGACCCTGGGGTCTGGATTGAGGACTACATCCTCCATATCCACATGGCTCGAGGAGATGATCTCCATGCCATCAAGTACTTACCCCTCAAGCTCAAAGGGCTAGCTCGGCACTGGCTTAAAAGCCTCCCCGAAAACTCCATTGGAAGCTGGGAAGAGCTGGAGGACGCTTTTCGGGCAAATTTTCAAGGGACCTATGTCCGACCACCGGATGCAGACGATTTAAGTCATATAACTCAACAGTCCGGAGAGTCAGCCCGAAAGCTTTGGAACAGGTTTCTCACTAAAAAGAACCAAATAGTCGACTGTCCGGACGCCGAAGCCTTAGCAGCTTCCAAGCACAGCGTTCGAGATGAATGGCTTGCCAGACACCTCGGCCAAGAAAAGTCGAGAACAATGGCAGCATTAACAAGCCTCATGACCCGCTTTTGCGCGGGCGAGGACAGCTGGTTAGCCCGATATAGCACCAGCGACCCAAGAACATCCGAAGTCAGGGACGGAAACGGGAAGCCACGACGCAGCAAAAACAAGCGCCGGAATAAAGAAGACAACCCGAAGAGCACGGCGGTAAACGCCGGATTCAGAAGCTCTCGGCCAGGTCAGCAAAAGCTGCCCTCCAAAGGCAACAAAGATGAACTGTCCAGCCTGAACAAGATTCTAGACAAACTATGTAAGATCCATAGCACCCCCGATAAACCTGCAAATCATACCCATAGAGAATGTTGGGTCTTCAAGCAGTCTGGCAAACTCAACGCCGAACACAAGGGGCAGGATACACCAAGCAAAGATGAGGACGAGCCTCGCAAGCAAAGCACTGGGGAACAGAAGAAATTCCCACCAGAAGTGAAAACAGTAAACGTGTTACACGTGATGGAGGGGAGAAATAAAGCGGCACTCCTAGAGACACGTGCCCCAGGGCCTATCACCGCAGAGTTCTGCCACTGGTCGTCCAAACCAATCACCTTTGACCATCAGGATTACTCGCCAAGTATCCGGCATGTAGGATGGGCTGCCTTGGTGTTAGACCCAATAATAGACGGACACCACTTCACACGAGTCCTGATGGACGGCGGCAGTAACTTAAACCTGATATATCAGGACACAGTCCGCAAAATGGGGATAGACCCAACAAAAATCAGCCATAGCAATACTACCTTTAAAGGAGTAACGCCAGGCCTAGAAGCCCATAGTTTATTTAGTATAACCTACCTTTTTGCACGACAACTTTTCAACTAAGTTCCTCTCTTTTTCAGATGACCATCATGCTACACCCGTCCAGGATACGGCACAATGGAGACACAGGCGCAGACGTGCAACAGGGACCCGTTCCAAGGATTCTTTTTAGATTAAGACCCTGTGTAAACCTTTTTTACTATCTCTTGTTGATACACATCCCCCGGATTCTCAGTACAACTGAGAAGGATGCTGACGTATTGGCATGTGGCCATGTCAGAATATTGCACATACCTAGACACCAGGGGCTTATTACAAAGGGCACTGTTTAGCCCGGTTTACTTCATAAAGACCGAATACCTTAGGGAGTGTTCGCCGTCGCGAGTTTGGCCTTTTGTGCATCAGCTCCGAATCATGTCTTTGGTCAAATGTTGGGTTTGCCCGGCTCTTGTGTTTTGCTGCCTAACGTTCCGCTCTATCGGCTAGGGCGGCACGAGGAGAACTACTGCGATTGTGCCCTGGTTCATCCGGACGAGCACCTCAGTAGAGAATGCCGAAAACTGACTGTCATGATATAGCGTGAGACTGGTCAACCACTCGATGACCTAGCGGAATCTTTGGGATTCCTTCGCCTTAACGAAGGGCCTTTTCCCGGCTAGGCATGTACGCGCCCCGAATTCGGATGAGCGCGGAGCCACCAGGGGCTATATAGTAGCCCCACTGTCAAACTCCTATGGCTAAGTGAAAGTGTTAAAGCAATATACTCCGATTGCCTAGTTCGCTGCGCTATCACCTCCTTCATGGACCAAGACGTTGGGTCAAGTCACTACGAGAAATATGTCAACTTATGACCTTCTATCAGTGACCCTCGAAGAATTGGTCATAAATTTATGACCATTTTAGACCAATTGGTCAAAAGCTGTTCAGGGGGCTCCAAACCCTAAACCATTGCGACCATTTTGGTCAGAAAGGTCGTAATTTCCTTACACGAAATGGTCACAAAGCAAACAGTGCTAGTCCGCTGCCTTGTATATTGTGGTGGTTGTGATGACTAGGCACCATCTCATCAGTTTTGCCTATGTGTCATGTCCATGTGGCAGTTTTTGCCCAAGGTTGTGAAGCAACCTATATTTCTATCATTCCCAAAATTCCCAAAAAAATCTCATAAATTCTTTGGGGCATATCTTCATCAAATATGTAAAAATCCTTCCTTGCCTAGTTCAAAACTAATTCAACAATATTCATTTTCCTATTCTGTTCACAACAACACTTTATGAAGGAAGTGCTATTTATATATTCTTGATTGCCCTCGGAATTTTTGGGCACTCTTTCCTATCCAAATTATTACCGCATGACAAAATTCAGCTCCATTTGCCTAGCAAATCTTCCTCGGCAAATTTCCAAAGTTTTTGTCCACCTAGAAGCATTGTGAAGGAAGTACCTTTTTTATATCTCTAAATGACATGAAATTTATATAGTTCCTTCATATGCCCAAATTATCAACCTCCTCCAAATTGCAGCTCAATCAAATCATCTATGTGAGCCCAGGTTCAATTTATATTTTATGGCCAAATTGGCACGTTGCAAAGCAAGTGTTATATAGACCCCTCCTATTACCCTCAAACTTTTCGGGAACTCTTCCATACCCAAATCATTGCCACATGATAATATTCAGCTCATTTTTCCTAGCAAATCTTTCTCGGGGAATTTTCAAAGTTTCTACCTCAAGAGAAGCTTTGTGAAGTAAGTACTAGCTAGGCTTACCCAAATGATCTGAAAATTTACCGGCGCATGACCATACCTAAGTAACTTACCTACACCAATTTTGAGCTCATTTCATTCATCCAATCTCTCTCACTAGTTTTCCCAAGTTTCTGTCCATAGAAGAGCATTGTGAAGGAAGTAGTACTTTGGCATGTCCAAATGGTATCAATTTTCTACAATGCTTTCCTATGACCAAATAACCATCCTCCACAAAATTTCAGCTCACTCCATTCATTATTTTGAGCCCAGCTTCAACATTCATATTTTTGTCCAGCGTGGTACTTTGCAAAGTAAGTACCACCTAGGATCCTCCTTTTGAGCTAAAAATTTGTGAAGACATTCTCCTTAGTAGATGATCATCCTCAGCCAAAACTCACGCCCATTGGCCATGTGCATTTCCCGTACCGCTAATCAAACACTTGGCTGCTAATTCATGTTTGAGCATCGATCGGTCTCCTCGTGAGAATATTATGTTGTAATTTTCTTCCTAGCACCAACCTGGGGAGTGCCCAACCCACTAGACATGCCTAGGCCGCCCAGAACACATGGTAACATTACGGTCACGCGGTGACCACGCAACGGGCATGCGAGTTTACGCGCTCTAGAGATGGGGCCCTCGGCCACCGCCCAAACCTCGACGTATCGCCACCAAACCATGTATTTATGATTAAATAGGTCCTTATGTAACTAGAATTGATTTTTGGAAAAAATAAATAGGAAACTATGAGGCAGCTGCAGTTCAAATTTGACCCGCTTTCAACTAAATCGGCGGAAATTTCTCTTTTTCACGAGAGGTGGATCAAAAAAATTTACACCCAACCATTTTGTCAATTGTGCATTAAATATGGCCTAGTATTTTATAAAAATGATTTGGTCCAATTTTGCAACAATTATTTGGTAGTTCCTTCACAAAAAAACCTCCTTTCGGGCACTCGAAAAAAGGAAAATGGTTTTTCGTCCAACGAAAATGAAAACTTCCTTAGGCAACATTGTTTGCCATTCCAATATGAACCCTTGTGCACAATATGAGATCATTTGAATAAACTATGCCATGGATGTGGCCATAAGATTGATCATTTGGCTTGAAAGCCATTGATCCCCAAACGTGATAGCTCGTTTCTGAGAACACTTTTTTAAAATAATTGCCATATTACAAGTTTATTATTTTTCCTAGGAACTTGGCCACATATAATGACACAATGCGAAGGTTACCCAATTTTTTGATTTTTTTGAATTTTTTATGCCCGTTTCAAAATGCGGTCAAAACGGCGGGAATGACCGTTCCCAGCTAGTGGTTGAATCTTGGAATTTTTTTGGTGTTTCTATGATTAAATAGATACTTATGTACCTAGAAATGATTTTTGAAAAAAATAAAGAGCAAACTACAAGGTAGCTACAGTTCAAATTTGACCCGCTACCAGCTGAATCGACCGAATTTTGTATTTTTCATGAGAGGTGGATCAAAACTTTTTACACCCAACCATTTTGTCAATTGTGCATTAAATATGGCCTAGTATTTTAGAAAAATGATTTGGTCCAATTTTGCAACAATTATTTGGTAGGTCCTTCACAAAAAAAACCTCCTTTTGGGCACTCAAAAAATGGAAAATGGTTTTTTCGTCCAAAGAAAGTGACAACTTCCTTAGGCAACATTGTTTGCCATTCCAATATGCACCATGGTGCACAATATGAGATCATTTGAACAAACTATGCCATGGATGTGGCCATAAGATTGATCATTTGGCTTGAAAGCCATTGATCTCCACACGTGATAGCTCGTTTCTGAGAACACTTTTTTAAAATAATTGCCGTATTACAAGTTTATTATTTTTCCTAGGAACTTGGACACATATAATGACACAATGCGAAGGATTCCCAATTTTTTGATTTTTTTGAATTTTTTATGCCCGTTTCAAAATGCGGTCAAAACGGTGGGAATGACCGTTCCTAGCTAGTGGTTGAATCTTGGAATTTTTTTGGTTTTTCTATGATTAAATATATACTTATGTACGTAGAAATGATTTTTGAAAAAAATAAAGAGCAAACTATGAGGCAGCTGCAGTTCAAATTTAACCCGCTTCCAACTGAATCGGCGAAAATTTGTCTTTTTCACCAGATGTGGATAAAACCTTTTGACACCCAACCATTTTGTCAATTGTATATTAAACATGGCCTAGTATTTTAGAAAATTGATTTGGTCCAATTTTGCAACAATTATTTGGTAAGTCCTTCACAAAAAAACTCCTTTTGGGCACTCAAAAAATGGAAAATGTTTTTTTCGTCCAAAGAAAGTGACAACTTCCTTAGGCAACATTGTTTGCCATTTCAATATGCACCCTTGTGCACAATATGAGATCATTTGAACAAACTATGCCATGGATGTGGCCATAAGATTGATCATTTGACTTGAAAGCCATTGATCTCCACATGTGATAGTTCGTTTCTGAGAACACTTTTTTAAAATAATTGCCGTACTACAAGTTTATTATTTTTCCTAGGAACTTGGCCACATATAATGACACAATGCGAAGGATTCCCAATTTTTTGATTTTTTTGAATTTTTTATGCCCGTTTCAAAATGCGGTCAAAACGGCGGGAATGACCGTTCCTAGCTAGTGGTTGAATCTTGGAATTTTTTTGGTGTTTCTATGATCAAATAGATACTAATGTACCTAGAAATGGTTTTTGAAAAAAATGAAGAGAAAACTATGAGGTAGCTGCAGTTCAAATTTAACCCACTTCCAGCTGAATCAGCGGAATTTGTCTTTTTCACCAGAGGTGGATCAAAACTTTTGACACCCAACCATTTGGTCAATTGTGCATTAAACATGTCCTAGTATTTTAGAAAATTGATTTGGTCCAATTTTGTAACAATTATTTGGTTGGTCCTTCACAAAAAACCTCCTTTTGGGCACTCAAAAAATGGAAAATGGTTTTTTCGTCTAAAGAAAATGAAATCTTCCTTAGGCAACATTGTTTGCCATTCCAATATGCACCCTTGTGCACAATATGAGATCATTTGAACAAACTATGCCATGGATGTGGCCATAAGATTGATCATTTGGCTTGAAAGCCATTGATCATTTGTTATTTTTCCTAGGAACTTGCCCACATATAATGACACAATGCGAAGGTTTCCCAATTTTTTGATTTTTTTGAATTTTTTATGCCCGTTTCAAAATGCGGTCAAAACGGCGGGCTTGAGCGTTCCTAGCTAGTGGTTGAATCTTGAATTTTTTTTGTGTTTCTCTGATTAAATAGATACTTATGTACCTAGAAATGATTTTTGGAAAAATAAATAGCAAACTATGAGGCAACTATAGTTGAAATATGACCCGCTTCCAGCTGAATCGGCGGGAATTTATCTTTTTCACGAGAGGTGGATCAAAAGCTTTTTACACCCAAACATTTGGTCAATTGTGCATTAAATATGGCCTAGTATTTTATAAAATTGATTTGGTCCAATTTTGCAACAAATATATGGTAGGTCCCCCAAAAAAGCCTCGTTTCGGGCACTCGGAAAATGGAAAATGAATTTTCCGTGCAAAAAAATGAAAACTTCCTTAGAAAACATTGTTTGCCATTCCAAGATGCACCCTTGTGCATAATATTAGATCATTTGAAGAAACTATGAGGCAGCTGTAGTTAAAATTTGACCCGCTTCCTAGTGAATCGACGAAAATCCCACCTAGTATGAAAGTACCTCTAGTTATTCGAGGGAATCGTACTTAGACGTTGTCATAAAAAGAGAAGGGAACTTACCACCGGGCGTCGTGGTGCTGCGTTGGAGCTCCCCCGACGCTGTAATGGAGCTTCGCCGGACACCGTGGTGCTGCATTGGAGCTCTTGGCGTGCCGTTGAGAGCCGCAATGGAGCTTCGTGGGGATGTCATCGGTGATGCCTTGAAGTTTTTTCATGCTCGATGCTGTCGTGACATATTGATGTGATCGAACGATCACCAATGCGCAGATCAAGCGCCTAGCTAGGCGGATGATTTCTAGACAAAATCATCTGACTGACTCGTATCAGCCACCTATTGTTAATCGATTGCGACCAATTTAGATGGTCATAACGTCATCAAATCTTGTACTTTGTTCTAATTGGTCTACAAGCATGTCACGCGGATCAAGCATTAGAGACTGTTGGATACTCCCGGATCCAACGGCCCACACCCTCTCACCCTCTCACCCACCCACCGGGAGCTCCTCTCTCCCCCGCACACCACTCCTTGTCCCGTCCTCTCTCTCCCCCGCGGGCAAACCCTAGCGCTCCCCGATCTAGACCCCTCCCCTTCCCCCGCCGCCACCCACCTCCACCTCCCACCGCTCTCCTCGCCGCCACCCACCTCCGCCACACCTCCCCTCCCCACCCCAGATCCTCTCCCCACTCCCAGATCCTCTCCCCACTCCCATATCCAACTTGCCATCGTAGAACGAGGAGATCGCGGCCAAGATCTTCGGGACGCGGTGGTCGTTGTCGTGGACCGCTCCTCCGCCGACCTGCGGTACCTCGAGGACTTTGCGCGGTGGTTCGACCCCTCGGGCTGGTCCGGTTCAGGATGGAGGTGGTGAGCATCCGCCGCAGCAGGGACAACGACGCGGGCTAGAGGGTGAGGCTCGCATGCGCTGGCAGCGAGCTGGAGGAGGAGGTTTGATGCCGTGGTCGTCTGCAGTGGGCACTTCGCCGAGCCGTGTGTGGCCGCCATGACAGGTAATTACTCAGTCCAATCTATCCCCACTGATGGCTAGCACTAGCAGTAGGCAGTTGGCCAGTAGCTATTTCCGATTGATCCGAATCTTTTTGGCATCTTGCAAGGGAGTCTGGATGGGTTGTTAGCACCAAGGATCCATAGCAGGCAGGGGAAACATTATGATTAGTAGTTGGCCTCATCGATTGGATGTGAGTAGCTGGGCTAGCGATGATTATACTACTATTGTGTTTGGGTGCCTAATTGACTAATTGCCCACCGTTGAAAATTTTGTTTATATATATAAAAATCTTGAAGGTGCCACAAACTGCCAATAATGATGTTGATTATTCTCCAGTGAATGTGAATGAGAATGTATCATTTGTCTAGAGATGGAGTCTGTGGAGATAGAGTTCATTAGTTTTTGGTGTATTCGTCTAGAGTTCATTTAGCAAAGTTCAGAAACGCAAACAACACCAGTTCATTAGTTACACTAAGCATTTGCCTGCCTAAGTTGTATTTAGACCAAAATTTGCTAATAGACACCCCCCTTCACAGATCTGCTATTTTTTGGCGTGCACATAATATGTATGTCTTAACATTTTCCTTCAGTTGTGTTCTATTGTTTGATTAAATGAATCAAAACCTGAAGGAGATCTAGATTAACAGTAGAATCACATAGTTGTAATTACCCGAGAAATTTTAATAGAAGCTCACTGTTATGTCCTCCATCGGGCGATCTTGTTTGTTATCGCAGTAGAATTTGGTGTGCTTGAATAAAATGGCGCTCATTTGCATCATTGTATTTCTGCAGAGTTTAAGAAGAATTCTAGTACGAACACACTGAGCGTATACTTGTACATGTGCAGCTGAGGAACATCATGTGGGCTACTTCCAAGCATGATGTGTACGTGATGTAGAACTATTCTTTGATGCATTGGTTGTCCTTACTCCGCAAAGGAAAAGAAGTGCTCAACGTGACAGGCCCAAATCAGGTGATCTACCACAGGGCGATGTGATAGTCCTCTATCATCGGAATTTCGGTCAATCTCTGATCCACTGTGCGACCACACTGTGCAGGATATGCAGGGAGGTCGGTCCTTGTCCAGGGGAAGATCAGCACCATGACGGTGAAAGACAACCTCTTGGCGGCTGGTGGTTTCCATGGGGAGCTTATCTGCAATGTAAGGAGGCCGGAGTAGGCACGCAGTGGACACACAAAGAATTTTTTCTGCTTGAGAACATGTAGAAATGTAGATCTGTAGCTTGACACTTAGGTATTTATTATTTTGTTAGTACCTTGGCAGTGAATTCTAGCAACGAGCAATGCATTTCGAGCAGCGATAGCCTGATTGGTAAACTAGTGCTTTGTGTGTGCTAGTACCTCACAATGTCATCCTTGTATATGCACAGATGAAATTATTCACCCCGCCATTGTCACTGTTTCCTAATCGAGTACAACAAACCTCCTATGGTTTTTTGTGCAAAATAAGTGTGGAACATTGTAGTGTTATACAAACATGTACCTAGCATTTCTGATGTGTATTTCCTTTGATTCCCTAGGCTTAACCTGCAAGCTATAATAACTGTGAATCGGTCTGTGGGAAATTGGGCTGGTAAATATAGAACTATAGAGATGTAGAACTAAAGCGTGGTACTTAGCCATTTAAGTTGTTGGTACTTGGTAGTACCTACACGGTGAAGTCTAATTCATTCAGGAAACTTGACTTGAGATTTTCTTTCTTATGATTTACTGATGAAACCTTGATTCTTGAATCTTGATGTAGGTATCCCACCGTTGATCCATATCCAGATCAGCTGCGTCGCCGGTTCCGCCGTCTCCGACCGCACTCCCTCGTCTGCACCATCGAGTCGGGCCTGCTCACCTCCTTCTTGATGGTCGCGCATCGGGAGAGCCCTCTGCCGGCAGCGACGCAGCCGTGTCTGGTGCCGTACAAGGGACGCCAGCGCAGGATGCTGTCGTCGTCCATTCCTAACGCCGTTGAGTTGAGGTACTTGAGATTTCTCTCCCCACTACACTGACTCACCCATTCCCCTCCACAAATTTCCTCACAATCAAATCGGTGCTGCAACTGCAGGTGTTCCTTGATGCTACATATGTCAGTTTCTTTTGGTAAACTAGAAACTGACATCAAAATTAATTCCTGTTTAGAGTGCGTTGCTTGTATCTACTAGCTGGTTCTGTTGCTTACTACTTGTTGACTTTGGTTAAGTACTAGTGGTATTGCTGCTGGCTAGATGGGAATTGCTGAATGATTGGCAAAGCCCTGTTAGTTCTTTGGTTGTAACAACTAAACTTTTGTTTTTCTTTTGGTAAACTGACATATCAAAAGTAGTGATTCATTTCAGCAGTGATCTGTGCCATGTGATTGTGCTTTTGTAGCAGTGTAATTTTGCAGAATCCATTTGATTCTGGTGCAGAATTCAATGTTGTCCAATCGTTTGGGCTTATTTCCTGCTGTGATTATCGTCAATAAGCACTAGTAGAAAATAGAGCTTTAAAACCGGTTTGTAAGGGCCTTTAGTGCCGGTTATGGAACCGGCACTAAAGTTTGGGCACTAAAGCCCCCCCCCCTTTAGTACCGGTTCGGCACGAACCGGCGCTAAAGTGCCACCACGTGGCGTGAGCTCGCGCCCTGGTATGGGGGACCTTTAGTACCGGTTGGTGGCACGAACCGGTACTGAAGGTTTATTTTTTTGATTTTTTTTTTGAAAATTTTGGAAAAAAATTGATTTTTTTCGATTTTTAATTTTTCTGAATTATTTGATGATTTAGTCTCTAATCACCTCTCTTAGCTGCTCAAGTGTGGATCACTCATTCCAAATCATCTAACTTCCCGACCGGTCACCCATCCCTCTCACTACTCCAGCCCGAGCACGCTTAACTTTCAGGTTCTATTCTCCTTCGTTTCCGAGTCTGCACTTGTTGTTTTCCTAACAATAGTAAGATGTCAATCCTATTAACCCTCAGGAGTTTAGCTTGAGCATGAAGTCACACATTTCACCGTTTGAGTTTGAAACTATTATTCTAAAAAAACAGTAATTATTTAGTAACGCTAATATTTCTTTAATAAGTTTGACCATAGTTTGACCACAGTTTGACCATAGTTTGACCAGATTTGACCAAAAATCAAAAAATTGAAATAATTATTTAGTAACACTAATATTCTTGAATAATTATGTAGTAACACTAATATTTCTTGAATAAGTAGTTTGACCATAGTTTGACCACAATTTGACCAGATTTGACCAAAATTCAAAAAAAACGGAGATACTTATTTAGTAACACTAATATTATTGCGTAATTATTTAGTAACACTCTATATTTCTTGAATCAGTTGTTTGACCGGTTTGACAAGATTTAACCAAAATTCAAAAAAACATAAATTAGAGCATATCTTTTTTTCCTTTTACAATTTTGTCATTTCAAAAATTGTCCTAAACCCGGGACTTAAAATGTCGGAATCTCTATGCTAAACAGTAAAATTGATTGTTTCCGCGGATCAATCTTTTTGTTCTGCAAATTTTGATATATTATATGTATTTTTTTGAATTAGGATGATTTAGTTATGATTTTTTCAAGTTTGAAAATTGCCCTATAGTCCCGGTTTGTGACTCCAACCGGGACTATAGGTTAGACCCCTTTAGTGCCAGTTCGTGGCACGAACCGGTACTAAAGGTTGGCCCTTTAGTACCGGTTTGTGCCACAAACCGGGACTAAAGAGGCTCGTGGGGCCCCGGCCTGACGCCAGCCTGCCACCACCCCTTTAGTACCGGTTCGTGCCACGAACCGGTACTAAAGGTTCAACACGAATCGGCATTAATGCAAATCCGTTTGAACCGGCACTAATGGTACCATTAGTACCGGGCCAAAATCAAACCGGCACTAATGTGCTTCACGTTTGACCCTTTTTCTACTAGTGAAGAGCAACCCAGTGGTTTGCTTGCCATGTCTGGTTCTTATTTTGGTAGTAGTTTACTGTGCTTATCCAGTAGTATGAGTCAATTGGCCAGCCTGGAGCAGCTTGGTGTTTTACATTATGGTGTTAACTGTGAAAATGCCAAGTGTGACAAAATTAGACCAACTGTCCATTTCTTGCCTGAATACATTCTTTAAATGAGATGATGTGCTAGAGACATGCTACTATATTGCCTTGCTATAAACAAGATGGTGTTTACTGTATTGTCTTTCATGCACATTTGGTGTATTATCTTCTGACCTTCAAGAACTATCTTCACTGTCTCTCCTCACTGCATTGTCTCACTCGTTCTCCTTCTATTTACTCCGGGTAGGCATGATGTACATCTGGTGGTCGTCAAGTCAAGGAACCTTCTCTTCTTGCTGCCATAGTCCTCCTCCCGCTGCTCTGCTCTGCTCAACAGCTAGCATGCATGGCTAAAACAAAGGTAAGACTCTGGCCGGTCGGTGTGTTGAGCCATGGTGGTCTGTTTGTGGGGGTCATCAACATTGGTATAGGTTAGCATGTGCCATTCAATTAGTGCACGGTGATGAAACGCTTCATTTGATGATGACGACTGGTTCCAGATCTGCACCTCTTGTTTGGTAATTTGGCTCATGTATGTTGTCGTGTCTGCGAAAGATGCAACCTGAGTGCTTTTCTTGTCATTAAGTTTAATAAACGAGGAACAACATTCAGATTGTGCTCCATGGTGGGCATCAGCTATTGTGTTTGTAATGTTTCAGTCTGCTCCATCATCAATCTGTAGGCCTACTTGACAGTCATAAAGTTGCATTATTTAGCCACTGGTAGGGTAGGATATGCCCAAATGTGGTCAGTATAGGAACCAGGGTCCCCTAATTGCTAGCAAAACTTGTGTAATGAGGTCTTGTTACCTTCTACTGATTTTTAGTCTTGTTTTTTTAGTACTTCTGTATTGGTATTCAGAAATAAAATTCATATGTTTCTGTATATGTTCTTTTAGATAAGTATGTCAATACATAACTAGTAATGTAAATGGTGTGACACAGTTCTTAATAAAAATTAAAATAAAACGTGTGAATGTCAATCTCATGTATCAGGGTCCTGTTCTTGTAAACCTTATGTAAAGCTAAAATTCTTGTGTGCAGGGCGACTAGTGATGCGGCACAACAAGCAGTAGCAGGCACGCGAAGCAGCAGGGGGAGGGGGTCTCTCGAACGTTGCTACTGTCACTGATTAATGATGGATGATCTCTCCCCTCTCTTGCAAGCGTCTACAAATGCTGGTAGAAATAGAAATGGCAGCTCTAGTCCCATGTAGTTCCTTTTCTCAGACTGCCCTTTGTTGCCCCATTTCTATGTTAATTCAGTCTCTGTCGAATGTATCTATTATCTATTATCGTGGCTGTGTAATGAATCCTTTTGTGTTGAAAGAAATAAAATGGTTTGGATACATTTGTACATGCTGAGATGTCAAGCTTCTAAATGTATGTTGTGGAGGCCCAAAATAGATTGGATTGTAAAAGGGCCGAGGCCTAAAAAAGAAATGAATTATAGAAGGAAACGTCCTAGAAAATAAAATGGGCCAGGCCCATGTAGCTAGTGAAAATTAACAGAAATAAATATATATTGAAAAGGCCGAATTGTTGGGCTAGGCCCATGTAGAAAATCGAATTGGACCGGGTTGAATCTTGTGCCACGTCAGATTGCCACGCTGGATGCCTACGTGGCCTGGGGAGGTTGCTAGTGACCAAAACGCCACAGTAGACGTATTTTGGTCATAAACGTCTTCGGCCATTCCAGAAGAAAGGTCGCTATAGTCAGTTTATGACGGCCAGCTTTTGACCTTATGTTTTTGGTCACAAAAAGGTCACAAATGGAAATTTGTGACCATTCAGTGCCCAATAGTGGTGGTCACAAGTTGACATATTTCTTGTAGTGAGTGTGAACATGCGTCTTCTGCGAGCACCCCTGCATTATATGCGTGGGGGCTGAAGCCGACGACTGCCATCTTTCAGGTTATATACATATATACATAAACGGCCGCACAGGAGGCATCATAGTACTTTCGGGCAAAAGTATAAATACAACCTTGATAATTCAATAAAACATTGTTTTTACAACGGGAATACATGTCACTCAAACATAATATTCTTCGAGCACTGAGCCTCTATCGAACGAGCGCCTTCAAGAACTTCTTCAAAGTAGTGATCGACAGCCACTCGGCCTATGGCCGAACCTTGTGCCGCAACAGTGGTGGCATCCATCTCCTCCGAGTATGTTTTGACACGAGCAAGGGCCATCCGCGAGCCTTCTATGCACGCCGACCTCTTTACAGCATCGATGTGTGGCACAGCACCAAGGAATTGTTGCACTAAGCTAAAGTAGGTATTCGTCCTTGGCCCTCCCGGCCACAGACGATCCACAATGTACCACATGGCAAGTCCGGATAATCTATGGAGCTCGGCCCAGTCGGCCATTTGCTCATTCAACAGTAGCGGACGGGCTGGAGCATGAAACTGTGACCAAAACAGGTTTTCCACTTCACGATCTTTTTGATCTCGGAAGTATTCGGCCGCATCGGCAGCACTCGCCGCTAAATCCATGTAGGTGTCCGCAGAACTCCATAGCCGGTCCAGAGGTGCATACTGCGGATCTCCGAACTTAGTCCAGAACAAGAAGGGCTTCCCAGATACAATTTCCGTAGCTTGATGCAGCTCCTCCTTCGTCGCTTTAATTTTGGAGCGGGCTTCCTTGGCAGCCACCCGAGCCTTCTCCAGGTCCGTTGCCTTCGCCCGGTTTTCTTCTTCAAGAAGCTAGTAACGGTCAGCAGCATCTTTTAACTCTACAACCATCTTGGCTATTTTTTCTTTGCTCTCGCAATGCGCGGCCTATTCGGCCCATAACTCTTCGGTCGCCTTTAAAGCGGCCGCATTGCTACTCCTTGCTTGCTCCTTGGCTCGGGAAAGCTCTTCCCGAAGGGTCTCCACGGTGGCAGCTCCATCTGCATTCACAACATATTAAAGATACTGGCATCATGCTGCTCTTATTATGTGAAAATCACCAGAAAAATCACTTACCGTGTGCCTTGTCAAACCGCTTGTTAACAAGCACGATGTCGGCATCTGCCGCACCAAGTTGCCGCCTTAGTTCGGCAAACCCATCAGTCCGGCTAGCCACCGGAGCTTCAACCACCTGTACATAAAGGCGGTTTGGTTATTACCTAGGACTAGGATCCTCTGTTTGCCGCCGTTTTCGACGACAATCAGAGTCTCAGGGGCTACTATCTACACAGGGCACATATGAAAATGTGCGGTACTGTAAAAAATGTACATCATTTCACGTACCTCAAAACCCGTCAGTAGACTTATAAAGGCTTCATGCAACCCGCTCTCGACGGACGAAATCCTTTCAATCACCGTACTCATCAACGTGCGGTGCTCTTCTGAGATAGCCGCTTGCTCTAGCAGATCCCTCAGTCCGTCCGACCACATACCAGACGGTGCCGGACTCTTTCAATTGCTCTCTTCAAGAGCCGGATACTGAGGACTTCGGGTGGCCATAGGATTACCTTCTGGCTTGCCGGATCAGGAGAAACCCTCCGTGACGACACCTCAGGGTCGCCCGCCTCATGAGGCGGTATGGTAGGGGGAGGCTTCTCGCTCTCCATCATCTCTGGAAGAAGAACCCCTGAAGACGAGCTCTGCTGAGAAGGGCTAAGATCCGAACTGCAAGATAAATGCTTCGGTTATTTTCCTCAGAATTAAAGCGGGATATTTTCATTATTAAGTACCCTTTTAGTTACACCTCGGTGGAGGGCTGACCCCCTTCAGGGCATAGTGTGGCCGGGGTAGCCCCCGGGGCAGGACCCTCCGGCGAAGATTTCTTCCCCTGTTTGGAGACCCTTGTCTCCGGGTCCTCGGAGGCGGTCCTCTTCCATCCCTGGGGAGAGGAAGTTTCAGTCCCTCCTCCCTGGCTAACCTCCTTCGCGGAGGCGCTAGCCTCTTTGTTCCCCCCCTTTATCTTCTCCTGAGGGCGCTTGATAAGGCGCGATCTCCAGCATCCTGGTTAGCACGACATTTGGTGAGGTCTCAGGAAGGAGAGCCGGACACCTGATCAAATTTGCCTTCGCTATCCAATCCTGGTCAAAGTGCGGCTTTTTTAGGGCAACGTTGCGATAAATAAATGGAAAGTGTGTTCGGATGCGGGGCTACTTACATGGGTATCCGGGCGATTGCAGCTCAGACATGCATCCTAAGTGATGTCCGGACACATTATTTGTGGTCTGAAGAACAATTTGTACATCTCCTTGGGCGTCATGCCGAGGAAATGTTGAATGGCTCGCGGTCCTTCCGGATTGAATTCCCACATGCGAAGGGGCCGACGCTTGCAAGGCTGGATTCGACGAACTAGCATAACTTGCACTACCATAACCAGACTAAAATCTCTCTCAAAGAGATCTCGGATACGGCCTTGCAGTATTGGCACGTCCTTGGTTGGACCCCTGCTCAGCCCCCTGCTGATCCATGACATCAGTCGTGGTGGGGGGCCTGAGCGAAAGGTGGGGGCAGCTACCCACTTGGCACTTCGTGGAGCTGTGATGTAGAACCACTCCCGCTGCCACAATCCGGACACCTTTGGGAAACTACCCTCAGGCCATGGAGCGTCAGCAATTTTGCTTATTAAAGCTCCTCCGCACGCTGCCTGCTGCCCCTCGACCATCTCTGGCTTCACATCGAAGGTCTTGAGCCACAGGCCGAAGTGAGGGGTAATGCGGAGGAAGGCCTCACATACGACAACAAATGATGAAATGTGAAGAAGGGAATCCGGGGCCAAATCGTGAAAATCTAGCCCATAATAGAACATAAGACCCCTAACAAAGGGATCCAGAGCGAGGCCTAGTCCTCGGAGGAAGTGGGAGACAAACACGACACTCTTGTTGGGTTCGGGAGTAGGGACGACCTGCCCACGGGCGGGCAGCCGATGCGAAATTTCGGCGTCAGATATATGGCTTCTCTCAACCTCTTGATGACCTCCTCCGTGATGGAGGGAGGCATCCACCGACCTTGAAGGTTGGATCCGGACATAGTTGAAGGTCCGAAGCACCTGACCTGAGTTTTGGGTGTTAGAACTCGAGGCGGGGAAGGATTTGATTGAGAACGAGAGGGAAAAAAGAAGAGGCCTTGTCCCATTTATAAAGAGGGTGAATATCAAGCGTCCTCCTCATGGCCGTTTGGGACTTGCATAAGATCAAGGAGTCCTACCAATAGGCACGGTTGGGTTACCCATGTCCGTATTAATGAGAATCCCATAGTAAAGGGGACACGATCTCTGCTTCGACAAGACGTGCCAAGGAAACCGCCTCGCGAAACACGCTGAGATTGGTTATGAAAAACGATTCGAATAAAGACCTGGCTATGGTGTGATGTCACTCTATAGGGTACGTCAGCAGATTAGATTTATGGAAATATTATTCTCTCTATGGTGGTATGTGGAACTTGTTTTGCAGAGCCGGACACGATCCTTGTGTTCAAAATCTTCTATGAAGTATTCGGAGGAGGAACCCGCCTTGCAATGCTGAAGACAATCTGCGCGCCGGACTCATCGTCATTGAAGCCTGGTTAAGGGGCTACTGAGGGAGTCCTAGATTAGGGGGTATCCGGACAACCTAACTGTATCCTTTGGCCGGACTGTTGGCCTATGAAGACACAAGATTGAAGACTTTGTCCCGTGTCCGAATGGGACTCTCCTTGGCGTGGAAGGCAAGCTTGGCAATACAGATATGTAGATCTGCTTCCTTGTAACCGACTCTGTGTAACCCTAGCCCCCTCCGGTGTCTATATAAACCGGAGGGTTTTAGTCCGTAGAACAACAATCATACCATAGGCTAGCTTCTAGGATTTAGCCTCTTCGATCTCGTGGTAGATCAACTCTTGTACTACTCATATTATCAAGAACAATCAAGTAGGGCGTAGGGTATTACCTCCATCAAGAGGGCCCGAACCTGGGTAAACATCATGTCCCCTACCTCCTGTTACCATCCGCCTTAGACGCACAGTTCGAGACCCCCTACCCGAGATCCGCCGGTTTTGACACCGACAGCTATGATCACCAAAAGCTATGGAAATCAAAGCAAATGGAGACCAAAGCTCTGATACCACTTGTAGGATCGAAAGTATGTCTAGAGGGGGGTGATTAGACTACTTGACCAAATAAAAATCTAGCATTTTCCCAATTTTAAGTCTTAGCAGATTTTAGCAACTTAGCACAAGTCAAGTAATCAACCTACACATGCAATTCTAAGAGTATAGCAGCAGAATGTAAAACAATTGCATATGAAGGTACAGGGAGGAGTTTGAAGGAGCAAACGCAATGTAGACACGGAGATTTTTGGCGTGTTTCCGATAGGTGGTGCTATCGTACATCCACGTTGATAGAGACTTCAACCCATGAAGGGTGACGGTTGCGCGAGTCCACGGAGGGCTCCACCCACGAAGGGTCCATGAAGAAGCAACCTTGTCTATCCCACCATGGTGATCGCCCACGAAGGACTTGCCTCACTATGGTAGATCTTCACGAAGTAGGCGATCTCCTTGCCCGTACAAACTCCTTGGTTCAACTCCACAATCTTGACGGAGGCTCCCAAGTGACACCTAACCAATCTAGGAGACACCACTCTCCAAAAGCTAATAGATGGTGTGTTGATGATGAACTCCTTGCTCTTGTGCTTCAAATGACAGTCTCCCCAACACTCAGCTCTCTCTCATAGGATTGGATTTTGTGGAAAGAGGGTTTGAGTGGAAAGTAACTTGGGCAAGGCTAATGTGGCTATGGGGTCCTCTTGTGGTGGGAGAACGAATACTACTGTGGCTCCGGTTGGGTCTGCACCCTCACGAACGGCACACCGTACTCAATCGATTCGTTATCCTCTAGGTGCTCAAACTTCGACCTATGCGCCCACCACCTCCGCCTGACTTTCACCGCGGGCAAATCTGTCTGCTCCATCACCCAGAGGAGATACTCGATGAACTCGAAGGACTGTGGCGTGACTGCCGGCGAGGAGTACATCGCCCCCGTCTCGCTCTTTTGCATACGTTGCCACATGGCCCTCACCGTCCTTGAAATATCCCACTCATTGTCAAACCAAGTAAGGATCTCCTTCAACCTGGATAACTTTGCCTGGTCGCTGTCGCCAATCTGCCTGATTCGCTGGTGCATCCTCTCCATAGATGTCCTTCTGAGTGGTTCGGTGCTATCTTTGGAAGATAAGAGGAGAGACGGCCGTCTTGCAAAAGAGAAGAGGGAGAGACGAGACTATGGTTTTGGAATGGAGATGATGGAGAGGAGAGGGGTGGTTTTGTAATGGAGAAGAGGGAGAGGCGAGACGGTGGTTTTGGAATGGAGATGATGGAGAGGATAGGAGGTGATTTTCCAATGGAGAAGATGGAGAGGAGAGACGGTTGTTTTGGAATGGAAATGATGGAGAGGAGAGGAGGTGATTTTGCAATGGAGAAGAGGGAGAGGAGCATGTGGCAGTGATTTAGGATTGGACGAGAGGGCCGGCGCGCTGTGACTGGATAAAATCAAAATCAATTTACCCTTCAATTAAGAAAGCAACCCCACATAACTAGTCTCCCTTTTATTCTGGGTCATAATTGGCATGATTTTCACAAATAAAATATATGTTATACATTGCAAAAATAATATACATTCAGATACGAACCAAACGATACAATTTTTGGTGACATGCATTCACATTTTGCTAGTCAAATACAATACATGGTCAAACTTTGACCCAAAATATGCAAAACAAAAAGTACTTCAAAGACCAGCGCTGCTCCTCTCCTCTCCACTGTCGCTCCTCTCCTGTTCCAATCTAAATCCAGCGCTGCTCCTCTCCTCTTGCATTTCAAAATCACCGCCCCTCCTCTCCTGTTCCAATTGAAAACCAGTGTTGCTCCTCTCCTATGCTAATCCAAAACCAGCGCTTCTCCTCTCCTCTTCCATTCAAAAACCACCGCCGGCGAGTGAAGGTGCCGTGGAGAAGTAGATCGATGGAGGGGTACAACGGATACGTGAGGATCGTAAACGATGACCCTGTGAAGCTAGCTAGGATGTTGGAGATACAGCCTTGCTTTGACAACAAGGACCAACTAGCGGCGACAGCGACATCCATAGCCAAATATCTGCAATAGAGCGAAAAAGGCGGCGATACTCCCGAAGGGAGTCGCACGATAGTACATAGAGCTGCTCATGTGGGCCATGGAGCAAACAGATTCACTGAATCCGACCGTGAGGGAGCGATGGTGGGAGTATTGATCCCAGATGGAGCATCCACCAGAGATTGAAGGATCGAGCATCTATAGGGTGCCGTTTGTGAGGGTGTCATGCCAGAGCGAGCTGGTGGAGTCTTCGTCGACCGAACCCAACTGCAAGAGGAGAAAAGAAGTTGGCCCGACGATGCTTCCCCGCCATCCTCTCCCTCACCGTTCACATCATCTCACGGGGCAGCTGTCTGCCACCAAGGAATAGGAGGGGACTGCCCCTAGCCCAATAGTCGGGCAGGTTGTGAATTGTCAGGAGGAGCTTAGGGTTGTCAGTATTTGCAGGTTGTGAATTGTGTTTTGTGTTGTGTTTTGTGAGAGTACTTTCAGATGTGAATGTCTTTTGAATTTCAGATTTGCAGTATTGAGCATATGAAGTATTTTATGAATTCTAGAGATCTAGTTTTAGCACTTAAAAAAATGTAGTTTCATTGGAGTATAAAACTGCAGACAATGTGATTCTCAGAGAAGAAACTGCAAGTTTCAGTTTCAGATAAGAAACTGCAACTTTCAGAGGCAGAGCATTTATATTAACACGGCCTTTTCAAACAGGGATAACATCATGTTGGAAGTTTCATTCATGGTAAAAAAAATGGAATTACCACCCAGTTAACATCATGTTGATCAACATTCATGCATAGCACATCTTCATATGATGCATAGTCAAAAAGATATGCTATTTTCAAAATGCCCACACAATGTCGAGTGTGCGAAAAACAGAGAAAACGAGGGACGAAGTTTTGGTAAGTGTTGGACGCGATGTGCGTAGATGACAATGGGGACCTACAAGTCAATAATGCAAGAGGCAAAAAAATTTGGAGATATTTTCCCTGCATCGGGTGGAATCGAACCCGGGCGGAACAACTGTTGGGTAGTGTTACAAATAAGGCACTGCCTCAGGCGGTCTGATCTCCTCCTGCGCATTTGGGTGCTCGCCGCAGCGCCGCTATCTGTCGTTGTGAACATGATGAATGAACGAGAGGAATCTGGAGAGGACTGCACGTGGAGAGGCGAACAGTCGGGACCCACCAGGTCTTTGGCCGTATGCAAGCAAGTGCCTCATTAAAAAATACTTCCTCGTAATGCTATCGTGACATTGGGGCCCATGAGTTTGTCAACATAGTTACATCTTTTTAGGTGCTTCAATATAGTTACTAAAGGAGAAAAATTGAAAATGAAGCCGGGGAGCTGGCATGTATCATTTATTATCACTGGGGCAGCAAGTATCAGCTAGGTTGTGGGCTGCCCCGTCTAAGCTTTCGTTTTTAACATGTGCAGCCCACGACATGTCGGTTTATATTTTGTTGCGGGCCGTCATGTATCGGCCGGCCTATGGACCTCCCATCCGAGGTTTTATTTTTACTAAAACATCGACAACCCAATTTATGTATTTTTTTCTGAAGAAAACGCAGAGGTCTGTTCTATTTTTCTATATAAGAATAGGAACACCTGGTCCAACTTATGTTTCCCTTCTAACTATATAATATATATTTAAATTATTTTATATGTTATTACACATTATTGTTATTGTCATCATATATTTAACAGATACTTACATATGTAAGAAAAGAATATCCCACATCTTATTAACTTATAAAAAAAATTCTTAACAATAAAATCCTGGATTTTTTTGGCAACGAAAGTCCTGGTGATTGTGTACAAAAGCTTGGTAAGATTGAAGGACCAATGTAATAATAAATCACGTATTATTTAAATATACTCAGCCCCTGGTTATTTTTTGATAACATTGTTGTGCCCAACCCAACATTATAATTAGAATCAGCCCAGCAAAATCGTGTATTTCGAGAAAGTGCAAATGGCATGTAATTTTTTAGGAAAAAATAAATAGTTCGCATGGACGCTACATTATTTGTTCACCCAGCCTAGCAAATGGACTATAATTCTAAAAAAAATCAAATTTACTATAAATTCTGAAAAATGGGTTGAATACGTGCCACATTTTTGAAGGCTAAAATGTGGGCCAATAGGTCGATGCCAACGCAAGTCATTGTCAGCTTAGTCAACAAATGATTCAGACATCGTTAGCCATTGGATTTACATCGAACGACTGACATCCATCTTCAGTCTCTCGTCTTCTTCCTCTAGCGCCGCCGGGACCACCTGCTCCCGCCTCCTACTACTAGCAGCTCTGCTTAGCACGCTTCGCGGTGAAGCGCTACCCCACCGCCGGCCAGGCCATCCCTCCACCCCTCCACACCTCCTTATTCTTCTCCACCGATTGCCGAACCACACCGCACCAGAACTAGTTAACCCTCATACACCTCTCCCTCTGCGACTCCACTCCCGCGTCTTCCCATGTCTGGCGGGTTGCTATCCAGGGCCTCGTCGTCGTCCACCACCTTGGATGCGCTCGGCGCGGAGTGCTCAACATGGTCAACGAACGACATCCACGGGAAGTGGACTGTACAGGGAGAGGCTGATAGCTGGGTCCACGGCCGCATGCAAAGAAATGCCTCCTTATTACGTGCAAAATAACGATTCCTCCACCTGACAACCGGGACCGACTGGAAGGGCCACTGTATTTGTGAAAAAACGTCCCCTACCGCTGACATGTCGGACCCACCATCTATATCTTCGCATGCAAGGAAGTGCCTCCTTATTACGCACAAAAAAATGAATACCCCTGCTAGCTGGGACCCACCATAGTGGGAGGCTGAACTGTGGGCCTACTAAGTTGACGAGGATGGAGTGCTTTGTCAACTTAGTCAATAATGAACGATTCTAGCTCTAGTGACTGTACGATCACTACTACAGGTTGCTGCTAACGCGACACTACGATTAGAGACCATTCGACGAAACTGTGTGCGATGCCATAATAGCAAACGGTGCTATAAAAAACTGTCAAAAAGGTGCAAAATATTTGCGATGGAGGATGCATCAAACATGGCTCAGATTTTAGTTGCGTGTGCGATATAGGGCATACGGTTCTGCTCAATTAACTCTTTGCGATGAAGAGGAACAAAAGAAACGGGCAGCCAGATGTAGGTGTGTGCGATATACAACATACGGTTCACTCGGATGAACTATTTGTGTTTAGGCAACACAAAAGAATAGGGTAGCCAGATGAAGGTGTGTGCGATATACAACATACGGTTCACTTGGATGAACTGTTTGTGATTAGGCAACACAAAAGAAATGGGCAGCCAGATGAAGGTGTGTGCGACATAAGGCATGCGGTTCACTCGGATGAACTGTTTGCGTTGACACAAGAGAACATAAATGGAACAATATAAAAAGATGTGTGTGATACACGGCAAAGAGGTATGTAATCAGAAATGTGTGCGGATACCAGTAATAACATAAACGGTTCCCTAGTGTGGTCCATGTTCATCTGATCATCATCTCCTTCTTGTGCTAGCTCGATGTTCCTTCTATGCTAAGTTTCAATTAATTGACGGTGTTTTATGAACACGCCACCGTTTCCCGTCATTTCCTCACCTGTTTCCCGCCACCCAGGGATATTGCGCGTAGGTGGCGCACGATGCATGGAGCCGACAAGCGCAGCCTGTAGCACATCCACCTTTTCCAAGCATGCCAACCCACCAGAGCGCTGCCTCTGCCATCAACCTCGTCGACGAGGAAAACAAGCAGGCGTCACCGCCCGTCGAGCCCGAGGCGCTCCACAGCAACGCGATGGATAACACCGTGAAGCACGTCATCGCCAGGGTTGGGCAGACCTTTGGCGCATGGCGCTTGAGCGCCGCGGATCAAGATAGGCATGTCAGCGCCGATAGGCTGCAGCTTGCCGCACAACATGATCGATGGGGCGCCACAGAGCAAGCTAGGCGAGTCCGCACTGATAGGCTGCGGCTCGCCGCATGGCGATACCATTGGAGTGTCGTAGAGCGAGAGGCGCGGCGCGCCTCACAGCAAGAGTGGATCCATCGGCGCTTGCCTTCTGTCGACACGGCGTTGCAGTTGGGTACACGTCCGGTCAGTACCACCATTCCTCGCCTGGGGTGGGCAGAGGCCCTTAGCACCATACTTGCACCAGAGGCCGGTCGCGCCATACTTGCGCCGGATGCCTGCCGCACAATTCGCATGGGTGCCACCGTTCGCCTTGTCCATGGCCCGCTGGATGCCAACGCGCTGGTCCATAGGCACGACCGCCTCCTTGGGCCAGGTGTCCACCTGGGCGCAGTAGAGGAACATGGCCGTCACATCCAGATGTACCGCGAGCGTGTCGTCCACTTGGATGAACGCCTGCACGAGTTCAGGCAGAGCCAAGAGCTACCGTAGGCAAGGGCTGCTGGTCATGGTCTAATGGATGTGTTTTATGTTGAAAATTCGTTTCGACGTGGATAGCTATGTATTCATAGCAATCATAGTATTGCTCTATTTATTACTCTGTTTCAATGTGCATACTCTATTTTCCATTCTTATATGTTCTGTTTGAATGTGTGTATATACGCTTTCCATTCTGTATATGTGGATGATAACAGCTAGATTCAAATTAGTATACAAAAACAGATAGAAAATGGAATTCATAATATATATATATATATTAATTGTTCATTAGTTCGTCACAGAATATATATATATATATATATATATATATATATATATATATATATATATATATATATAATCATCAAATATACATGATGATACTTAACTACTAGGTACAATGCATAAAATTGAAAACGAACAATACTAAAACTAATAATCCCTCCCGGGGCCAGTATTCCGGCAGCCCCTCTCCAGCAGCTCCCTGGTGCGCGGCGTCTTCCTAGTGCAGAGGCAGTACTCCGCCTCCTCCGCCTCGCGGCGCTTGATGTACCGATCTGCCTCTTGCTGGCGGATGCGCGCGGACGATCTTGCCATTTCATTGGGCACCCATCGGAGCTCTTCCTCGGTGGCACGCCAGAGCTTATCGGCCCACCTCCACGCAATGACAAGGCGCCCAGTGCCAATGACCTTCCTCGCGAAGTTCCCGTCTTCATACACCTCCTCGGCACGACGACACGCCCGCCCCCAAAGCTCCACCGCCTCCTTTTTCCAAGCAGCATCACGGTCTTCACAGGCCACATGGTACCTGGCTTCCTCCTCCGCCATCTCCTTCTTGAACGCCACTTGCCTGGCTTTCTCAGCCGGCGGCAGTGACTTCCACAGACAAAGATTGTACTGGCCCCAAAACC
>NC_041384.1:138741666-138765111 GCF_002162155.2 Triticum dicoccoides
CAACCACGTCAGGCGGCGCGTAGGGGTCCTCCTTGCTGCTAATCGAGTGAGCGTCCTCAGGGGGCTGTGACTCCTCGTCGATGCGTGGGCAGACTAGCGGCGCCATGGCAGAGATTTGAGAGAGAGAGAGATGGAGGGCGAGCGAGGGGAGGATGTAGATGAGATTGCGGGAGGGACGACGTGAGCAAGGTAGTATTTATTGGCGGCCTGAATCTAGATCGACGGGGACAGTACACATGCTGGTCGCCAGAATTTACAAGTATAGAAGTTTGAATTACACATGATTCCCGCAGCAAAATCCGTGTGTGAACGTAATCGCCAAAATCCGTGTGTGAACATAACAGCTGACGTTTTCCAATGCAGAACCGTGTCTGATGAATGACCCCCCCACTCACCTACCAAACCTCGAGTCGCGAGATAGAGTGCCAATCATGTGGGGGCCAGTTGTCTTGCCAGATCTTTACATTTTCTTTTCTGAACACTAGATATTTACATCATCTGATGATTTTTTTAACTCGCACACAAGTACACAAAAATATGATTTTTCCAACCGTTATGGTTAGGCGTTGCATGTAGATGTAGTTCAAATTTGAATTACAGCCATTAAATGGTTAGAACATCACTTAAATGTCTTTAAAAGGTCAAATGACCCCTGAATTTTTCCAAATTATCACATGACAGATGTATTAGTGCATGTTAAACGTAGAAAAAAATTAGAAGGCCGTAAGACGAACCTATCTCCCGTTCGTCATCAAACCTGAATTGTTCCCTCTCAGAACCCTGAACCTTCTAGTAAATTGCTCCGGTTTGTGAGGGGTGTGTGTCCAAATTTTCGTCAAACATGCCAATTTTTTTACCACATTATCTTGGTGGCATGACATTAAATCAAGCAAGGTTTCATGTTTTTCTGATCATTTTTTAATTTGTTTGGAATTAAAATGCCATGGCACTCCATGCATACGTATGCATGTGTCCATGTCGTGAGACCAATATGTTTAAAAATTCCTTCTAATTTACTGCACATGGAATTAACTCGCACACAAGTACACAAATATGATTTTTCAAACCGTTTTGGTTAGGCGTTGCATGTTGTAGTTCAAATTTGAATTATGGTCATTAAATGGCTAGAAAATCACTTAAATGTCTTTAAAAGGTCAAATGACCTCTAGAATTTTCAAACATTTCACATTATAGTTGTAGTAGTGCACGTTAGACGTAGAAAAAAAATGAAGGCCGTAAGAGGAAGCTATCTCCCATTCGTCATCGAACATGCATTGTTCCCTCTCGGAACCACAAGCCTTCTAGTGAGTTGCTCCGGTTTGTGAGGGGTGTGTCCAAACTTTCTTCAAACATGCCAATTTTTTTACCACATCATCTTGGTGGCATGACATTACATCAACCAAGGTTTCATGCATTTCTGATATTTTTAATTTTTTGGAATTAAAATGCCATGTCACTCCATGCATACATATGTGTGTGTCCATGTTGTGAGACAAATATGTTTGAAAATTCCTTCTAATTTACTGCACATGGAACTAACTCGCACACAAGTACACAAATATGATTTGTCAAACTATTATGGCTAGGCGTTGCATGTAGATGTAGTTCAAATTTGAATTAAATGGCTAGAAAATCACTTAAATGTCTTTCAAATGTTAAATGACCCCTAGAATTTTCCAAAATTTCACATTACAGTTGTAGTACTGCACGTTAAACGTAGAAAAAAATTGAAGGCCGTAAGAGGAAGCTATCTCCCGTTCATCATCAAACATGCATTGTTTCCTCTCAGAACCACAAGCCTTCTAGTGAGGTGCTCCGATTTGTGAGGGGTGCGTGTCCAAACTTTCGTCAAACATGCCAAAAAAATTTCCACATCATCTTAGTGGCATGTCATTACATCAACCAAGGTTCCATGTGTTTCTGATATTATTTTTTTAATTTTTTGGAATTAAAATGCCATGCCACTCCATGCTTAATTGTGTCATAGCCGTTAGACCAACATGTTTGAAAATTCCTTCTAATATACTGCACATGGAATTAAATCACACACAAGTACACAAAATATGAGTTTTCAAACCGTTATGGTTAGCTGTTGCATGTACATGTAGTTCAAATTTCAATTACGGTCATTAAATGGATAGAAAATCACTTAAATGTCTTAAAAGGTCAAATGACCCCTGAAATTTTCCAAAACTTGACATGACAGTTGTATTAGTACTACAAAATTTCTCCTACATTTAAAACACCAGCAGTTGCCACTATACTCCATATTCGTCTTTCACAACTAATAAAAATATCTACAACATCACACATAGTTGTTTTCTAGGAATCGTTTGTGATGAAAATATCTGGGTCTATTTAAGTCTCCCTCCTTAAGCTTCGCCGGCTCGTCTGCTCCAGTGCCGGCAACCCCCGAATTCACGAATCTCGACCCCCATTCCTGCACCCCCTTCTTGCAGAGATGACACCATGGAAACGCTTCGTGAAGGCCCGTACGATGGTCGCGTCCCCCCCCGAGCGCTGTCGCCTGCATCGAGAGCGTGGCTGCCTACGCCGAGAGTGCCGCCGCATCTGTATTGAGCGCGCCCGCTTCTACCGAGAGGGCATCTGCCGCAGCCGACATGGTAGCTACAGTAGCCGAGACGACTGCAGCTGCTACTGCAACGGCGACTACAAACGCCGAGAGCACTTGAGCTGCCATCCGTGCCGCCAATGTCGCCCTGGCCCGGGTCGACGCCATCCACGCCAAGATCGAGGATGCACACGCCAAGATATTCCAGGACACCTCAGACTCCAGCATGCAACCCACGTCTGAAAAGGCGGCAGTGGTCATGGAGCACCTGCTTCCTCATGAGGTCGTCGAGCGGGAGCTGGAGATGTAGGAGGCGGCGGAGATCGAGGAGCGCTAGGAGGAGGAGTTGCGCGTGGCCGAAGTCGAGGTAGAGAAGAGTCTATTCGTCGAGGAATCGGCGGTGGAGTACCAATGCGAGCTCTGGCACAACCACTACTACGAGTACTACAACCTTGAGGGCGGCGCCGAGGACGAGGACACGGTCAACTTCAGTAGGGGGGACGCGGAGTCCACCAACGGTGGCATGTCGGCAGGACAAGTCATCGACATCTCATCTCACACTGGCGATGCATAGGCCAGCGCGGTGGCCAATTTTTTTAAAATTATGCGTACTTAGGCTTTGTTTTTAATGCTGGTCTTTTGTTAGAGCAATGTTTAGGTCAATTGACTCTGTTTAATTACTAAAATTGCTCGATTCAGTAAGTATGGTCTGTCTGCTGTATGCTCTTTTGTGTGCCAAAATTAGCAAGCAATGTTAAATTATGCAATGATGTACCCGGGGAAATTTCCACCAAAATTTGAATTATCAAACTCATTCCATGCGCGTAAAGTAGAAGAATCTTTTCTGATGCACACAATCATTCAAAGTGAAGGGTCCGGAGGCACCGCACGACTCATTCATCACCCGGGTATCCCTCTCTTCTCCCTCTTAGGCTATGACTTGGAATGAATGATTTATGCACAACGGTCGATTTGAGTCATTTATTCCTCTTGTAGCTCCCTAGGACCATCAGTGGCAACGAATGGAGCGGGTTGGCTGAAGATCTATCTGCTCATTGTCTCCATCAATCTCCATGCGTGAAGCTAGTTGCGTTTGATTCTATGGATAGTGGGAGGAAGTTTCTGGCATGTGCAGAGAAGGTTAGACCATCTTTCGTAGTTAAAAATCATTTGTTAGATGTGATTCAGACACTGCCATGGTCCCAACACATTCATACCACACCTTCAGCCAAACGTATCCTAAGACAGTGTCACAGTGTGTACCTAGTATCTTAAATTGTTGCCATCTCATCAACGGTGCCATTAGAAAATTATTTGGCACCGCTTCAGCAGTTTGTGTAGCCAACTTTGCTCCACACATCCGAGCACCCAAGCAGTAAAATACTAAATCTTTATGGCATGAAGGAACTGGGCATTGGAGCAACTACGTCCTCTGGATTCCGGGTCCCTGTTTTTTCCGCTGCATCGGCTCGCTAGTGTACGGCACCGGTGCGAGATGTAGCAACAGTTGTCTTTAGCCCAATTTTGGCATACATAGTAGACGACCTTAGTGCTATTAGTTCTATGTTACTAAAATTATGCATGTACACACCTATTAGTATCAATTTGTTGTCATCCAAACACAGTCGCTATGCTGTTGCAGTTATATTTACCTTCCTCACAAAATGTTTAATTTGTTATTTATTGTAGATGAGTAAGAACTTGTAGCATCGTTGTAGTTAATTATAACTTCTGATGTTCTAGAATTTGGTTGTTGTCTCAGTACCAATTATTTCATTTGCACATTGATCTTTTTGAGAAGATATGTCATAATTAACATGTTTCTTCAGTTTTTCAAAATAAGCATTGGTGATTTTCTATGTTGCTATAAAACGATTTCCCCTACAATTGTTACTAATCTAGTTTTAAATATTATAGGATGAACGGAAGTGTTCTTACTTAGAGTGGGTTGATCAAGAGTGGCCACAGTCTTTGAAGATGTGCCTGGCGAAGCTCTGGAGCATGTATGAGGAAGAGAACATAACGTAGGCTTAGAGAAATTGTTGTCAACGCTGAAGAATATTTGAAGATGCGGGGTAAAAAGTTGAAGGTGGAAAATGAGCTCAGATTTTTTAAATCGGACTTTGCTAAGATGGTGTTGGCGAAGGAGGAGGCATTTTCCCTGTTGGACCGTGCAAAACAGGTTCTTACTGAACTGAAAGCAGATGTGGATAAGACAAGCCTGGATGATCTCGATTAGGGAAATGAATATATTGTTCTTATGAAGTTGAACTAGCTATATGTGGTACCATGCTGTTTTCATGTAGCTACCGTACTATGATGTTATAATATATTTATGGTCCTGATATGAAATTGGCAAACAATTGTTCGATATGAAATGTGAATTTACGTAATACTGGAATTATTAATTGTAAACTAATAAACCTACTAAATGTGTCGTGGACCTTTGCAAACGGTTCTAGCAGTAAAAAGCTTGTGATGGATAGCCCAATGCCACACATTTTTCTTCATGAAATCGTGTGTGATATAGTTGATAAAAGCAAACATTTAACCAAGGCAGACCGTGTGCGATAGTTACACCTTTCACACACGAGCCTACAAATAAAACTATGTGGGATGTACGTACGAACGGAAACATTTTCCCTGGATTGACTGTGCAGGATGTACATAAGTACGGAAACGTATTCACTGGATTGATTGTGTGTGATATACATACGAACAGAAATGTTTTTCTAGGATTCATCGTGTGGGATGTACATACCTACGGAAATGATTTTCTTGGATTACTGTGTGGGATGTACATACCTACGGAAATGCTTGGGTTTCGATGACTCGCCCGATCGCACACGACCCCAGCCTGTGTCCCGGGAGGGCCTATCCCCGATGATTTCTGGATCGTGTGGGAAGGACCCCCCCAATCGCCCACACTCACTTGGAGACGGTTCCAAATGTCGTATTGGAAAGGGGTTAAAAACCATTTGTTTAGGACCGACGTGCACCAGTGGATGTCCATTCAATGGCCGTAGTGCATCTTCAACCTCTGGTCGTCTTGCTCCAGCCGCCCAAAGCAGCGCCGATCATGTCGCATGCTACTGCCTCTCGTGGACGGCTGTGCTGCCGCGGAGACCTCATCGCCCCCTACTATTCCCACCGCTGGTCAGGCCCTGCAGCGACGGTAGCCTCACACTGCAACCGATCCAGTGAACCCTCATACTCCTCTCTGCATGGGCATCCCCTACCACGTCTTCCCCGGATCCGCGTCATCCCCTTCCTAGGCCTCGCCGTCGTCCACTGCCTTGGTGCTCTCAATGCGGCGTGGTCAATGTGGTCAAGGAACGACATCCATTGGAAGTGGAATATTCATGGAGAGGCTCACAGCTGGGTCCACGGCCGCACACAAGGAAATGCCTCCTTATTACGCGCAACATAATGATTCCTCCACCTGACATCTGGGATCCACCGGAAGGGCCTCTGTATTTCGCAAAAAAAATGTTCCCCCCACTGACAGGTCGGACCCACCAGATATATCTTCGCACGCAAGGTAGTGCCTCCTTATTACGCACAAAAAAATGAATACTCCCCCTGGTAGCTGGGAGCTAGCATAGTGGGAGGCTGACATGTGGGCCTACTAAGTTTATGGGGACGGAGGGCTTTGTCATCTTAGTCAATATGAACGATTCTAGCTCTAGTGACCGTACAATGTCCATCCCATAGTGCTTCTTCAACCTTTTGTCTTCTTACTCCAGCCAGCCAAAGCAGCGCCGGTCATGCCGCCAGCTCCTGCCTCCCGTGGCTGGATGTGCTATCGTGGAGGCCTCACCGCCCCTACTACTCCCACCGCTGGCCAGGCCCTGCAGCGATGGCAGCCTCACACCGCAGCCAAACCAGTGAACCCTCGTACTCCTCTCCGCATGGGCATCCATTGCCGCGTCTTCCCCGGCTCCGCGTCGTCCCCTTCGTAGGCCTCGCCGTCGTCCCCTTCGTAGGCCTCGCCGTCGTCCACCGTATTGGTGCTCTCGGTGCGGCGTGGTCAATGTGGTCAATGACTGACTTCCATCGGAAGAGTAATGTACGTGGAGAGGCTGACAGCTGGGTCCACGGCCGCAACAAGGAAGTGCCTCCTTATTACGTAGAAAATAATGATTCCTCCACCTGACAGCTGGGTCCCACCGGACGGCCCACCGTATTTCTTGAAAAAATGTTCCCCCCTGACAGTTGGGACCCACCAGCTACATCTTCGCAGGCAAGGAAGTGCCTAACAGTCGGGACCCACCTGGTCGAAGCGTACAAGAGTTGTCATTCCAGTCGTGAACGTGTACATACATACTGGTCGATCGGTGTCTCTGCAAGTATGAACCATGGCTCAGTAAGTAGCAGCACGTGTCGTTGTAGAGCACCCGACATATAAGTTCACAAAGTCCCGTCTAAGTCATGTACATGTACATACAGCTGTTGGGGAACGTTGCAGAAAACAAAAAATTTCCTATGGTTTCACCAAGATCCATCTATGAGTTCATCTAGCAACGAGTGATCGGATGCATCTACATACCTTTGTAGATCGCGAGCGGAAGCGTTCACTAGAACGTGGATGATGGAGTCGTACTCGCCGTGATCCAAATCACCGATGACCAAGCGCCGAACGGATGGCACCTCCGCGTTCAACACACATACGGAGCGGATGACGTCTCCTCCTTCTTGATCTAGCAAGGGGAAGGAGAGGTTGATGAAGATCCAGCAGCACGACGGCGTGGTGGTGGATGCAGTTGTCAGGTGCAGCAGGGCTTCCCCGAGCGTTTGCGCGAGAGGGAGAGGTGTAGCAGGGGAGAGGGGGGCGCCAAGATGCAAGGGTGCGGCTGCCCCCTCTCTTCCCCCCTTTATATAGGCCCCTGGGGGGGCGCCGGCCCTTGGGAGATCCAATCTCCAACGGGGGCGGCGGCCAAGGGGGGTGGAGTGCCCCCAAGGCAAGTGGGCCCCCCCACCCTAGGGTTCCAACCCTAGGCGCAGGGGTTGGTCATAGGGGGGCGCACCAGCCCACTAAAGGCTGGTTCCCCTCCCACTTCAGCCCATGGGGCCCTCCGGGATGGGTGGCCCCACCCGGTGGACCCCCGGGACCCATCCGGTGGTCCCGGTACAATACCGGTGACCCCCGAAACTTTCCCGATGGCCGAAACTGCACTTCCTATATATAATTCTTTACTTCTGGACCATTCCGGAACTCCTCGTGATGTTCGGGATCTCATCCGGGACTCCGAACAACTTTCGGATTACTGCATATACATATCTTTACAGCCCTAGCGTCACCGAACCTTAAGTGTGTAGACCCTACGGGTTCGGGAGACATATAGACATGACCGAGATTGCTCTCCGGTCAATAACCAACAGCGGGATCTGGATACCCATATTGGCTCCCACATGCTCCTTGATGATCTCATCGGATGAACCACGATGTCGAGGATTCAAGCAACCCCGTATACAATTCCCTTTGTCAATCGGTATGTTACTTGCCCGAGATTCGATCGTCGGTATCCCAATACCTTGTTCAATCTCGTTACCGGCAAGTCACTTTACTCGTACCATAATGCATGATCCCGTGACCAGACACTTGGTCACTTTGAGCTCATAATGATGATGCATTATCGAGTGGGCCCAGTGATACCTCTCCGTCACACGGAGTGACAAATCCCAGTCTTGATCCGTGTCAACCCAACAGACACTTTCGGAGATACCCGTAGTATACCTTTATAGTCACCCAGTTACGTTGTGACGTTTGGTACACCGAAAGCACTCCTACGGTATCCGGGAGTTACACGATCTGATGGTCTAAGGAAAGGATACTTGACATTGGAAAAACTCTAGCAAACGAACTATACGATCTTATGCTATGTTTAGGATTGGGTCTTGTCCATCACATCATTCTCCTAATGATGTGACCTCGTTATCAATGACATCCAATGTCCATAGTCAGGAAACCATGACTATCTGTTGATCAACGAGCTAGTCAACTAGAGGCTTACTAGGGACATGTTGGTGTCTATTATTCACACATGTATTACAATTTCCGGATAACACAATTATAGCATGAATAAAGACAATTATCATGAACAAGGAAATATAATAATAATGATTTTATTATTGCCTCTAGGGCATATTTCCAACAGTCTCCCACTTGCACTAGAGTCAATAATCTAGTTACATTGTGATGAACCGAACACCCATGGAATTCTTGTGTTGATCATGTTTTGCTCTAGGGAGAGGTTTAGTCAACGGATCTGCTACATTCAGGTCCGTATGTACTTTACAAATATCTATGTCTCCATCTTGAACATTTTCACGAATGGAGTTGAAGCGACACTTGATGTGCCTGGTCTTCTTGTGAAACCTGGGCTCCTTGGCAAGTGCAATAGCTCCAGTGTTCTCATAGAAGAGTTTGATTGGCCCCGACGCATTGGGTATGACTCCTAGGTCGGTGATGAACTCCTTCACCCAAATTGCTTCATGCGCTGCCTCCGAGGCTGCCATGTACTCCGCTTCACATGTAGATCCCGCCATGACGCTCTGCTTGCAACTGCACCAGCTTACTGCCCCACCATTCAAAATATACATGTATCTGGTTTGTGCTTGGAGTCATCCAGATCTGTGTCGAAGCTAGTGTCGACGTAACCCTTTACGATGAGCTCTTCGTCACCTCCATAAACGAGAAACATTTCCTTAGTCCTTTTCAGGTACTTAAGGATATTCTTGACCGCTGTCCAGTGTTCCTTGCCGGGATTACTTTGGTACCTTCCTACCAAACTTACGTCAAGGTTTACATCAGGTCTGGTACACAGCATGGCATACATAATAGAACCTATGGCTGAGGCATAGGGGATGACGCTCATCTCTTCTATATCTTCTGCCGTGGTCGGACATTGAGCTGAGCTCAATTTCACACCTTGCAACACAGGCAAGAACCATTTCTTAGACTGATCCATATTGAACTTCTTCAATATCTTATCAAGGTATGTGCTTTGTGAAAGACCTATGAGGCGTCTTGATCGATCTCTATAGATCTTGATGCCTAACATATATGCAGCTTCTCCAAGGTCCTTCATTGAAAAACTCTTATTCAAGTAGGCCTTAATGCTGTCCAAGAATTCTATATCATTTCCCATCAAAAGTATGTCATCTACATATAATATGAGAAATGCTACAGAGCTCCCACTCACTTTCTTGTAAACGCAGGCTTCTCCATAAATCTGCGTAAACCCAAACGCTTTGATCATCTCATCAAAGCGAATGTTCCAACTCTGAGGTGCTTGCACCAGCCCATAAATTGAGCGTTGGAGCTTGCACACCTTGTCAGCATTCTTAGGATCGACAAAACCTTCCGGCTGCATCATATACAATTCTTCCTTAAGGAAACCATTAAGGAATGCCGTTTGACGTCCATTTGCCATATCTCATAATCATAGAATGCGGCAATTGCTAACATGATTCGGACGGACTTTAGCTTCACTACCGGTGAGAAAGTCTCATCATAGTCAACCCCTTGAACTTGTCGATAACCCTTAGCGACAAGCCGAGCTTTATAGATGGTCACATTACCATCCGCGTCTGTCTTTTTCTTAAAGATCCATTTATATTCTATGGCTCGCCTCTCAATGGGCAAGTCAGTCAAAGTCCATACTTCATTTTCATACATGGATCCTATCTCGGATTTCATGGCTTCTAGTCATTTGTCGGAATCCGGGCCCGCCATCGCTTCTTCATAGTTCGAAGGTTCACCGTTGTCTAACAACATGATTTCCAAGACAGGGTTGCCGTACCACTCTGGTGCGGAACGTGTCCTTGTGGACCTACGAAGTTCAGTAGCAACTTGATATGAAGTTTCATGATCATCATCATCATTAATTTCCTCTCTAGTCGGTGCAGGCACCTCTGGAACATTTTCTTGAGTTGCGCCATTTTCCGGTTCAAGAGGTAATACTTCATCAAGTTCTACTTTCCTCCCACTTACTTCTTTCGAGAGAAACTCTTTCTCTAGAAAGGATCCATTCTTGGCAACAAAGATCTTGCCTTCGGATCTGAGGTAGAAGGTATACCCAATAGTTTCTTTAGGGAATCCTATGAAGACGCATTTTTCCAATTTGGGTTCGAGCTTTTCAGGTTGAAGTTTCTTGACATAAGCATCGCATCCCCAAACTTTTAGAAACGACAGATTAGGTTTCTTCCCAAACCATAATTCATACGGTGTCGTCTCAACAGATTTCGACGGAGCCCTATTTAAAAGTGAATGCGGCAGTCTCTAAAGCATAGCCCCAAAAAGATAGCGGTAAATCAGTAAGAGACATCATAGATCGCACCGTATCTAATAGAGTGCGATTACGACGTTCGGACACACCATTACGCTAAGGTGTTCCAGGCGGCGTGAGTTGTGAAACTATTCCACATTTTCTTAAGTGTGTGCCAAATTTGTGACTCAAGTATTCTCCTCCATGATCTGATCGCAAAAACTTGATTTTTCTGTCACGTTGATTCTCAACCTCACTCTGAAATTCCTTGAACTTTTCAAAGGTCTCAGACTTGTGTTTCATTAAGTAGACATACCCATATCTACTCAAGTCATCAGTGAGGGTGAGAACATAACGATAGCCACCGCTAGCCTCAACGCTCATTGGACCGCACACATCAGTATGTATGATTTCCAATAAGTTGGTTGCTCGCTCCATTGTTCCTGAGAACGTAGTCTTGGTCATTTTACCCATGAGGCATGGTTGGCACGTGTCAAATGATTCATAATCAAGAGACTATAAAGTCCATCTGCATGGAGCTTCTTCATGCGTTTGGCACCTATGTGACCAAGGCGGCAGTGCCACAAGTATGTGGGACTATCATTATCAACCTTACATCTTTTGGTATTCACACTATGAACATGTGTAGCATTACGCTCGAGATTCATTAAGAATAAACCATTCACCATCGGAGCATGACCATAAAACATATCTCTCATATAAATAGAACAACCATTATTCTCAGATTTAAATGAGTAGCCATCTCGAATTAAACGAGATCCCGATACAATGTTCATGCTCAAAGCTGGCACTAAATAACAATTATTGAGGTTTAAAACTAATCCCATAGGTAAATGCAGAGGTAGCGTGCCGACGGCGATCACATCTACCCTGGAACCATTCCCGACGCGCATCGTCACCTCGTCCTTCGCCAGTCTCCGCTTATTCCGCAGCTCCTGCTTTGAGTTACAAATGTGAGCAACTGCACCGGTATCAAATACCCAGGAGCTACTACGAGTACTGGTAAGGTACACATCAATTACATGTATATCACATATACCTTTTGTTTTGTCGGCCTTCTTGTCTACTAAGTATTTGGGGCAGTTCCACTTCCAGTGACCACTTCCCTTGCAATAAAAGCACTCAGTCTCGGGCTTGGGTCCATTCTTTGGCTTCTTCCCGGTAGCTTGCTTACCGGGCGCGGCAACTCCCTTGCCGTCCTTCTTGAAGTTCTTCTTACCCTTGCCTTTCTTGAACTTAGTGGTTTTATTCACCATCAACACTTGATGTTCCTTTTTGACTTCTACCTCTGCTAATTTCAGCATTGCAAATAATTCGGGAATGGTCTTTTCCATCCCCTGGATATTGAAGTTCATCACAAAGCTCTTGTAGCTTGGTGGAAGCGACTGAAGGATTCTGTCAATGACTGCATCATCCGGGAGATTAACTCCCAGCTGAGTTAAGCGGTTATGTAACCCAGACATTGTGAGTATGTGCTCACTGACAGAACTATTTTCCTCCATCTTACAGCTGAAAAACTTGTCGGAGACTTCATATCTCTCGACCCGGGCATGAGCTTGGAAAACCATTTTCAGCTCTTCGAACATCTCATATGCTCCGTGTCGCTCAAAACGCTTTTGGAGCCCCGGTTCTAAGTTGTAAAGCATGCCGCACTGAACGAGGGAGTAATCATCAGCACGTGTCTGCCAAGCGTTCATAATGTCTTGGTTCTATGGGACGGGTGCGTCACCTAGCGGTGCTTGTAGGACATAATCTTTCTTGGCAGCTATGAGGATGATCCTCAGGTTCCGGACCCAGTCCGTATAGTTGCTGCCATCGTCTTTCAGCTTGGTTTTCTCTAGGAACGCGTTGAAGTTGAGGACAACGTTGGCCATTTGATCTACAAGACATATTGTAAAGATTTTAGACTAAGTTCATGATAATTAAGTTCATCTAATCAAATTATTCAATGAACTCCCACTTAGATAGACATCCCTCCAGTCATCTAAGTATAACATGATCCGAGTTAACTAGGCCGTGTTCGATCATCACGTGAGACGAACTAGTCAACATCGGTGAACATCTTCATGTTGATCGTATCTTATATACGACTCATGCTCGACCTTTCGGTCTTCTGTGTTCCGAGGCCATGTCTGTACATGCTAGGCTCGTCAAGTCAACCTAAGTGTTTGCATGTGTAAATCTGTCTTACACCCGTTGTATGTGAATGTTGGAATCTATCACACCCGATCATCACGTGGTGCTTCGAAACAACGAACTGTCGCAACGGTGCACAGTTAGGGGGAACACTTTCTTGAAATTATTATGAGGGATCATCTTATTTACTACCGTCGTTCTAAGCAAACAAGATGTACAAAACATGATAAACATCACATGCAATCAAATAATAATAGTGACATGATATGGCCAATATCACATAGCTCCTTTGATCTCCATCTTGGGGCTCCATGATCATCTTGTCACCGCCATGACACCATGATCTCCATCATCATGAGCTCCATCATCGTGTCTCCGTGAAGTTGCTCGCCAACTATTACTTCTAATACTATGGCTAACCCGTTTAGCAATAAAGTAAAGTAATTTACATGGCATTTCTCAATGACACGCAGGTCATACAAAAATTAAAGACAACTCCTATGGCTCCTGCCGGTTGTCATACTCATCGACATGCAAGTCGTGATCCCTATTACAAGAACATGATCTCATACATCACATATATATCATTCATCATTCATCACAACTTTGGCCATATCACATCACATAACACTTGCTGCAAAAACAAGTTAGACATCCTCTAATTGTTGTTGCAAGTTTTACGTGGCTGCAATAGGGTTCTAGCAAGAATGTTTTCTTACCTACATGAAAGCCACAACGTGATTTGTCAACTTCTATTTACCCTTCATAAGGACCCTTTTCATCGAATCCGCTCCAACTAAAGTGGGAGAGACAGACACCCGCCAGCCACCTTATGCAACTTGTGCATGTTAGTCGGTGGAACCGGTCTCACGTAAGCGTACGTGTAAGGTTGGTCCGGGCCACTTCATCCCACAATACCGCTGAACCAAGATAAGACTAGTAGCGGCAAGAAAGTTGACAACATCTACGCCCACAACAAATTGTGTTCTACTCGTGCAAAGAGAACTACGCATAAACCTGGCTCATGATGCCACTGTTGGGGAACGTTGCAGAAAACAAAAATTTTCCTACGGCTTCACCAAGATCCATCTATGAGTTCATCTAGCAATGAGTGATCGGATGCATCTACATACCTTTGTAGATCGTGAGAGGAAGCGTTCACTAGAACGTGGATGATAGAGTCGTACTCGCGGTGATCCAAATCACCGATGACCAAGCGCCAAACGGACGGCACCTCCGCGTTCAACACACGTACGGAGCGGATGACGTCTCCTCCTTCTTGATCCTGCAAGGGGAAGGAGAGGTTGATGAAGATCCAGCAGCACGACGCCGTGGTGGTGGATGCAGTTGTCACGTGCAGCAGGGCTTCGCCGAGCGTCTGCGCGAGAGGGAGAGGTGTAGCAGGGGAGAGGGGGGCGCCAAGATGCAATGGTGTGGCTGCCCCCTCCGTCCCCCCCTTTATATAGGCCCCTGGGGGGCTCCGGCCCTTGGGAGATCCAATCTCCAAGGGGGGCGGCGGCCAAGGGGGGTGGAGTGCCCCCCAAGGCAAATGGGGCGCCCCCCACCCTAGGGTTCCAACCCTAGGCGCAGGGGTTGGGCCTAGGGGGGCGCACCAGCCCACTAAGGGCTGGTTCCCCTCCCACTTCAGCCCGTGGGGCCCTCCAGGATGGGTGGCCCCACCCGGTGGACCCCCGGGACCCATCCGGTGGTCCCGGTACAATATTGGTGACCCCCAAAACTTTCCCGATGGCTGAAACTGCACTTCATATATATAATTCTTTACCTCCGGACCATTCCAGAACTCCTCGTGACGTCCGGGATCTCATCCGGGACTCCGAACAACTTTCGTATTACTGCATATACATATCTTTACAACCCTAGTGTCACCGAACCTTAAGTGTGTAGACCCTACGGGTTCGGGAGACATATAAACATGACCGAGATTGCTCTCCGGTCAATAACCAACAGCAGGATCTGGATACCCATGTTGGCTCCCACATGCTCCTCGATGATCTCATCGGATGAACCACGATGTCGAGGATTCAAGCAACCCCGTATACAATTCCCTTTGTCAATCGGTATGTTACTTGCCCAAGATTCGATCGTCGGTATCCCAATACCTTGTTCAATCTCGTTACCGGCAAGTCACTTTACTCGTACCGTAATGCATGATCCCGTGACCAGACACTTGGTCACTTTGATCTCATAATGATGATGCATTACCGAGTGGGCCCAGTTATACCTCTCCGTCATACGGAGTGACAAATCCCAGTCTTGATCCGTGTCAACCCAACAGACACTTTCGGAGATACCCGTAGTATACCTTTATAGTCACCCAGTTACGTTGTGATGTTTGGTACACCCAAAGCACTCCTACGGTATCCGGGAGTTACACGATCTCATGGTCTAAGGAAAGGATACTTGACATTGGAAAAACTCTAGCAAACGAACTATACGATCTTATGCTATGTTTAGGATTGAGTCTTGTCCATCAGATCATTCTCCTAATGATGTGATCTCGTTATCAATGACATCCAATGTCCATAGTTAGGAAACCATGATTATCTGTTGATCAACGAGCTAGTCAACTAGAGGCTTACTAGGGACATGTTGGTGTCTATTATTCACACATGTATTACGATTTTCGGATAACACAATTATTGCATGAATAAAGACAATTATCATGAACAAGGAAATATAATAATAATGCTTTTATTATTGCCTCTAGGGCATATTTCCAACAACAGCTACAGGGAAAAAATATGGCCATGTACGTACATACGGGCGGGGTCTCGAGGGCATACTCGCGCATATATATACGGACGGCCATGGCTTGTGTACTTGGAGAGGCAAGGGACGGGAGGAACGGCGTCCTATATATCAGGCAGCGAACCGGCTATATCCGAACGGAGAAACATCGTGGTGTTCGTGGGGAGGCAACGCTATACGTTGTGTTCATCGGGAGACAACCGGCTTGGACGGAACAGTCATTGGAAACGAGGCCTAGTGTATCACAAAACGGAGGAAACAACCTTGTGTTCGATCGGCCACGGTCGTAACGGGATCCTGTTCATCGGGAGGGGTCTAGCGTACCGCAAAACGGAGGAAACTTATTTCTCTTGGACCTCCTACGGCCGAAAAGGGGTCCTGTTGATCGGGAGGGGTGTGGCTTACTGCAAAACGGAGGAAACAGACTTGTGTTGGAGCGCTACGGTCGAAACGGGGGTCCTGTTCATCCGGAGGGGTGTGGCGTACCACAAAACGGGACTCCACGGGATACTATTCATCTCCACCGTCGACCTCCTCCAACATCCACGGGCTACTATTCATCCACCGTCGACCTCCTCCAGCCTCCACCTGCGACTGTTCATCAACGGGCTCCTGTTCATCTAGCCTCCACCACTCCTTCACCGGCTACTGTTCAACCAGCCTTCTCCATGGGGTCCTGTTCAACCACCCCTCCATGGGCTACTGTTCATCTAGCCCTCTACCGGCTGCTGTTCAACCAGCCCTGCACAGGGTCCTATTCATCCAGCCCTCCACGGGGTCCTATTCATCCAGCCCTCCACGGGGTCCTGTTCATCCACCCCCAACCGGCTCGATCGGGGTCATGTTCATCCAGCAGTAACAGCTTCTACTATGACGGGGTCCTGTTCATCCAACCCCCACCAGGAACTTTTCATCCAACCCCCCCCCCCCAACAACGCTCACTATTCATCCAAAGGCAGCATCGATCGGCTTCAGTTAACAGCAAGGGATCGATTGCTCGAGTTCAGGAACGTAGCTAGTGCAATAGCTCGGGTTCAGTTAGAGCCCAATGCCTGACTCGGGTTCAGTTAGAGCGCAACGCCTCGCACACACATGCGTACGTGTATGAGAGAAACGCGCATCGCTCGGCCCCCGACAACCCAGAGTAAACAGGAACTCCCTAATATTTTCCACGTCCTCACTTCTACCACGGTTTTTTCAGTCATGCACATCCCAAAAAATGTCATGCAGCTGCGTCTCCGGCCTGCCCAGGACGAGAAGCTCATTTTCTATCATGATTTTTTGTCCTAGAAGAAGGAGCCCACCACATCTATGATGATACCAGGTTTTTTAACAATTATCATCATAGAAGTGTCATAAGCATGATAGGAAAAAAATTTGTTCCGCCCAAAATGTCACGGATGTGTCTTTTTTTGTAGTGAATGAGGTGTCAAATCACAAAGCTGCACCTTTTCCGCAGTTAAGTTGGAGGGACGAAGTAATAATGCTAAAAGAATAAGTTGGAGGGACGAAGCAACCATCATTTCAATCGTTGCTAAATCCACTTCTCCCTCATCTTCTTCAAGTTAACCACGTGTTGCCTCTGTTGTTGTTCTGCCTCATGTGGGATGCGGATCGGTTTGGTAAAGCACTACCACGTGGGACCGCATGTTAGGAAACCGCCAGCCCAACATCCTCTAAAAATAATAAACCTCCCCCACCATCCGCGCGGCAAAATCACCTCCTTTTTAGTATTGTTGATTCTATAATTTTTTAGATCAATATAATTGAGATTTGTATTGACAGCACACATGAGCAAAACCAAGTGGTACGGTTAAGGGCATCCACAATGTGTAGCCAAATGTATAAATAGCTTTTGGCATCAATGGGAACGGTGCTGCCAAAGCCAAAAAGATGGAACCGAAGCTCCCTGATTGATTGATTGAAGGAATAGAAAAATGCAACGTCTCTCCTCTTTCTCCCGTGCTTGGATGCATGTATAGTATAGAGCATAGAGTCTACTCCCCTGTCCCTTTTATCACAAATCACAAAGCAGTGAGGCGTCAAATCACAAAGCATGGACGAAGCAACCGTCATTTCACTCATCGCCAACTCCGCTTCTGCATCATCTTCTTCGAGAAACCACCTCACCGCACTAAGCTGGACGAACGACGCTATTGTGTACTAGTAGTACTAGTACATTTACGTGTCCTTTGGTTTAATAGACTTCCTGGATGCAAATAAGGCAGTTATCTCAGCCTACAGGCGGCACTTGCAAACAACTTATCGTGGTCTACCTCGATGGTGTTCTCCGTCGAACGCACTTCGCCAAACCACAACGTTCGATATATTGTTGACGTCACCGCAATGGGGAAGGAAGTCAAATAGTTACTACCTCCATTTTTTTGTACACAAGGCCTGTATATCAAATTTACAATTTGCAAAAGGCCAGTAACACTAATTGAGCCAAAATTGATGGGGTTTTCCTTGTACTAGGAACCAAGGACATTAACATACCCTTGCATGCATGCGGAAGTGAGAAGGTTGGTTTGCATGGCGCTGCATTTATCAAGCGATGAGGAATGATATGGTTAGCTCTTTGGGCTTTGGAGAAAAAATATGCATTAATTGACACATCAAACGATGATTTGTATCGATTAATCCTGCGAAGGAAAACCCCGCCTTTCTTTTTTAACACTAGTACTCCTAGCACGTACGTACTTGTATCCTGTTTGGGTCTAGGCCTTGCATTGCCATACTTCGCCACACATTTTTGCCAATCTTGCCTACAGTTTTCAAAATGAAAATGAGGTACACTTGCGCACGGCTATCGCGGTCGCACCACACCCTCACACAGTTGCTCCTGCACGCCGCGGTCACACCGCACCCTTACACAGTCGCTCCTGCACGCCACAAACCCAACCAAGGGAACGCACCCTCACTGAAACATGCTACCGCATGTGATCAAACCAAACTCAGCCATCTTATCGCTAACACATAGTTTTTGTCATATAGTATGTTTATCCAACCGCATGTTTGGGAGGATCGATACGGCCCGTGCGGTGTTCTGTTGGGGAAGAAGAAGAGGTGAAGAAGAAGGGTTAGGAGACGTAGCATATTCATCCAACCGCCTGAAATGGTAGACGGACCCAAATGATGAAAGTCAGCTGACTTGCATAACAATATATGTTTTTAGACAGCAAAATATGCCTAAAAACAACAACATAAACAAAAACTATCATTGCACGCGGAACGAGAAGCCCTCATCGTATTTGGCTGCCGGCGTGAACCAGCCGTACACTGGTGCGCGTCGGTGCTAAACAAACGGTTTTTTAACTGCTTTCTGCGATGGCATTTTGAACCATCGCCAAGTGAGTGTGTGCGATAGGGGGTCCTTCCCACGCGACCCAGAAACCGTCGGGGATAGGGACCCTACAGTACTCCTACTCGTTTCTGCTTGCATCGCCATCGCAGTCGGTATTCTGTGGTGCTACGTTTATGATGCGCAGCCCATCACAAACGGCTCACTATTATAGAACGTGTATGATGTGTGGCCCATCACAAATGGTTCACTGTTAAGAAGATTAGCTAATCGTCGTACGAGTGTCGGACAGGATTACGAAATGTCAGTCCGTCGTAACATCGTCGTACATGATAACTATCACACACGCTATTCTATGGTGCGATGTTTATGATGCATACTTCATCCGAAATAGTTCATGGTAGCAAATCATGTACGATAAGGCAACTAACATAAACATTTAGTTTGCCCGCACCGTTTGTGATATTCTCTGACATCGCACAGGCTTTGGAAATGACAACTATGTGCGTACTTGCACACGTTTCCTGCTTGACACACTGGCTGTGGACTGTAGCTGACGCACCTTCTCGCATAAGCCATAGGTGTACTATACACCGACTGTGCTCCAAGATATTTTGTACTACATCTCACACAGTTGGTGAGAATAAACTGTGTGGAATCTACTTGATTTGAATTACAAAATGGGGTCATAGCGGCAATGGACGGTGTTTGAGTTGCTAGACCTTTTATCTGCAGTGAACATGCAACTGTATATTTGTGTTGTAAAAGAATTGGAATTATTCAGGGTTCGTTTGGACATTTCATACATTAAACTGGTTTTCTAGCCATTTCAGGTGCAGAATTCAAAATTAAACTACATGCACATGCTCTGGTGCATACAAATTGGTTGAAAAATCAAATCTGTGTCCTTTAGTGCATGCTTAGGTCACATGGAAGAAATGGGAATGAATTTTTCGGGGTTCGTTTGGCCTTTTTCTACATTAACTGGGTTTTCTAGGCATTTTATGTGCATAATTCAAATTTGAACTACAAGCACATGCTCCAATGCATTAAAGTTGGATGAAAAATCACATGTGTGTGATTGGGTCAATTTCTAGGTCCCATGCAAGATATGGGAGTGAATTTCAAACACCAGGGTGCTGTTGATTGCCGGCAAAACATTGAGAGACCTGGTTTTTAAATTCTAGTGAATCCAAAACTCGTCTGAAATTCATGAAACTTGGCATGCTATCACAGAGCGGCATCAACATGCTGTGGTGAAAATTTTGTCCCATTTGGGGCAGGTTTGGGTTTAAGATTCTCACAAACTAGAGCTTCTCACAACAAGCATGATGGATTTGATAGGGAACGTACCACCTTTGGGGACGGGACGATATCCGTTGCCTCTTATTGCTTTCAAAAAAATTCTGGTGTCATCATAGAACAACAGGAGTGTTGTGTTCAACCTTGGAATTTTTCGGGGTTTGTTTGGCCTTTTTTATATGTTAACTGCGTTTTCTAGGTATTTTATGTGCATAATTCAAATATGAACTACAAGTACATGCTCCAATGCACCAAAGTTAGTTGAAAAATCACATGTGTGTCCTTGGGTGAATTTCTAGGTCCCATGCAAGAGATGGGAATGAAATTCAAACACCATGGCACTGTTGATTGCCGGCAAAATGTTGAGATGCCTGGTTTTCAAAATTCTAGTAAATCTAAAACTTGTCTGAAATTCATGAAACTTGGCATGCTATCATGGAGCGGTATCAACATGTCGTGTTAAAAAATGTGTTCCATTTGGGGCAGGTTCGGCTATATGATTCACAAACTAGAGCTTGTCACAACAAGCATGATGGTTTCGGTATGGAACGTCCCACCTTTGGGGATGAAACGATATCCACTGCTTCTTATTGCTTTCAAAAAAATTCTCGTGTCAACATAGAACAACATGAGTGTTGTGTCAATTTTTGGGATTTTTCGGGGTTCGTTTGGACATTTTCATGCATTAACTTGGTTTTCTAGGCATTTTATGTGCATAATTCAAATTTGAACTACAAGCACATGCTCCAATGCACCAAAGTTGGTTGAAAAATCACATGTGTGTCCTTGGGTGAATTTGTAGGTCCCATGAAAGAGATGGGAATGAAATTCAAACACCAGGGCACTGTTGATTGCCGGCAAAATGTTGAGATGCCTGGTTTTTAAATTCTAGTAAATCCAAAACTCGTCTAAAATTCATGAAACTTGGCATGCTATCATGGAGCGGCATCAACATGTCGTGTTAAAAAAATTGTCCCATTTGGGGCAGGTTCGGGTATATGCTTCTCACAAACTAGAGCTTCTCACAACAAGCATGATGGTTTCGGTAGGGAACGTCCCACCTTTGGGGACGAAACGATATCATTGCCTCTTATTGCTTTCAAAAAATTTCCCATGTAAACATAGAAGAACAGGAATGTTGTGTAAATTTTTGGTATTTTTCGGGGTTCGTTAGGACATTTTTATGCATTAACTAGGTTTTCTTGGCATTTTATGTGCATAATTCAAATTTGAACTACAAGCACATGCTACAATGAACCAAAGTTGGTTGAAAAATCAAATCTGTTTCCTTGGGTGCATGCTTAGGTCCCATGCAAGAAATTGGAATGAATTTGAAACACTAGGGCACCGTTGATTGCCGGCAAATCATTGAGATGCCTCATTTTTAAATTCTAGTAAATCCAAAACTCGTCTGAAATTCATGAAACTTGGCATCCTATCATGTAGTGGCATGAGCATGCCGTGGTGAAAAATTTGTCCCATTGGGGGCAGGTTCGGGTATAAGCTTCTCACAAACCAGAGCTTCTCACAACAAGCATGATAGTTTCGATAGGAACGTACCACCTTTGGTGACGGTACGATATCCGTTGCCTCTTATTGCTTTCAACTCATGTCAACATAGAACAACAAGAGTGTTGAGTCAATTTTTGAAATTTTTCGGGGTTCGTTTGGACATTTTTATGCATTAACTGATTTTTCAATGCATTTATGTGCATAACTCAAATTTGAACTACATGCACATGTTGTAGTGCATATAAATTGGTTGAAATATCAAATATGTGTCCTTGGGTGCATGCTTAGGTCCCATGCAAGAAATGGGAATGAATTTCAAACACCAGGGCACCGTTGATTGCTGGCAAAACATTGAGATGCCTTGTTTCTAAATTCTAGTAATCCAAAATTCGTCTGAAATTCATGAAACTTGGCATGATTTCATGGAGCCGCATCAACATGCCATGGTAAAAAATTTGTCCCGTTTGGGGCAGGTTTGGGTATATGCTTCTCACAAACCCGAGCTTCTCACAACAAGCATCATCGTTTCGATAGGGAACGTCCCACCTTTGGGGACGAAATGATATCCACTGCCTCTTATTGTTTCCAAAAATGTTCTCGTGTCAACATAGAACAACAAGAGTGTTGTGTCAATTTTTGTGATTTTTTGGAGTTCTTTTGGACATTTTTATGCATTTACTGAGTTTTCAATGCATTTATGTGCATAATTCAAATTTGAACTACATGCACATTCTCTAGTGCATATAAATTGGTTGAAAAATCAAATCTGTGTCCTAGGGTGCATGCTTAGGTCCCATGTAAGAAATGGGAATGAATTTCATACACCAGGGCACCGTTGATTGCCGATAAAACATTGAGATGCGTGGTTTTTAAATTCTAGTAAATCCAAAACTCATTTGAAAGTCATGAAATTTGGCATGCTATCATGGAATGACACCCGACATGATGTGGTATTTTTTGTGTCCATTTTGAGAGAAGGCGCACTCGAATAATGACAGCCAACAAAGTCATTTTGAAAAAATAGCTGCCAGTTTAATATCTCAAATGTTTGTATAATTCAAACCGTTTGTGTTCTGTTAACCATTCACGTGATGCCACGTGTCTTGGTTTTAATGGTTGTAGGAGGGGCCGTGCGGGCAGCTGCTTGACCTTGACTGAATGGCAAGTGTGTGAGCGCAGTCCGGTGCGCAACCTGACCGAATGGCGTGCAAGCTGTCCTCCAATGTGCAGGCTCATCGGGAAGCGTGTGAGCTGTACGCTGCACAGGCTCACTAGGAAGCGAGCCCTTTGACTTCCATGGCCGCCCTCCTTCCTCTCCATTAATGGCGCCCGAGCCGCTGTTCAATATGGGCAGCCTTACTGTTCGCCTCCATTCCCCTCCCCCCCCCCACAGACCTCCACCACCATGACGCAGAATGATGATCTGCCACTAGTCTTCAAGTTTAGTGAAGTCGACTCTGAGCCGGAGGAGATAGAAAATAAGGAGGAATGGGGCCTCATGGACTTGGCGTAGAACGAGCTGGCCGCAGCGGTTGCTACCCCCGCTCCTGTCACAGCTCCCA
>NC_041384.1:138765501-138773549 GCF_002162155.2 Triticum dicoccoides
CCTCCCGTGCCCCACCCGTCGATCGTGCGACGACATGATGTGTGATTTACAAGTGAAGAACATTTTGTGCTGCCTTGAAGACTTCAACAACGGTGTCCCGGAGGACGACAACGACAACGACGGTGCAGCACACCGCCTCCGCCGCCATCAGAAATAGTTTTTTGGGGTTTAATAATGTATCTCGAATTCTTGATCATATGAATATAAATTTGAAGTGTGACTGAATGAAAGATATGGTTTGAATGAACTTGCGTTTTTGTCTCTTAATGTACAGACTTATCAAACGATTTTCTTTTGAAAAAAGTCAACGGTTTTTAAATATAAAACACTCATCACAAACTTTTTAGTTAGAACACCCGTATGCAAACCGACAGCTTCCCCAGGAAGCCAAGGGAAAATGTGACGAGTAGGATATCTGCATCCCTTCAACGCAAACGGTTGTTTTGCATGAACCCTGTGCAACCACGTACAAACAGTTGGGTAAGATTTGCATATCTGTCATTTTGGGTATGTTCCCATTTCTCAAACTGGAAAGATTGACATTTGTTTATCTAGTAACATTGCCATTTGTCAACCTTGTAACACTGTGATTTGTCAAAATATGCAGCTACAAATCACTAGCACTATCTAATTTTTGCAACTAAAATCACTAGCACTGTTCATATGGACACCACTAGCAGGCGTGAGTTCATGGACGCATATGCAAATGTACCATCGGTTACATACAACAAGTCATCAACCCACAACGACAATGAGGATACACGTTGCATTATAGATCATTTCCAACAAAACATTATAGTAAAGTTTTTCTCACACAACAAATAACAAAGCGATAAAATGAACTTTAGCTCAACCACTCGTCGGCATTGGAAACGCTTGCTTTGAACAAGAAGTGATTCTTTGGGAAGGGCCAGCTACTGTCAATCTCGAGACCAACGCAGGACTGATCATCGAGGCTGAAGCGGCCTATGCCAGGACCCATATTGGGATGCTAGGGAAGCATAGTAATGTTCGAGGTATAGATATAGTTGCTTCTCATAAATGGTAGTAACGTTGTGTCAACAGCAGCTGGATAGCCTTCCACCATCATTGGATAGTTTTGTCCAAGGAAGAGTGAGTTTCCTCCAAGACTTTCAATACTGAACCAGGGAGAAGGTGTTGGCACTAGTACACTAGTATCCATCCCTAATACCCTGCAATGGATGTTCGAATAGGTCCGAAGAGTGCGAACATACGAGACAACACCTGCTTCCTTAGTAACATCAGCAGTGCCCCGTATACAAACAAGAAGAGGTGATCCATCGGAATAAGTTGCCAGGCGCCACTGAGTATATGGGTCCTGCTCGTCCTCATGCTCGTGAATAAAATTTTCAAGTATAAGTGGTGGAATGTTCACAGGACCTTGGAAACACAAGAAGGTTAATTAGTAAAGGGAAACTAGCTAACCCGCATGCATGTGGATGAAACAATTATAATTACGGTGGAAGACAAATGTATCGAAATCATTAGGATTCCATGCAAAAATAGTGCCACGAGTGGTGGCAGCAAACACAAGACCCTCGTATTGAATTGCATCACAGTACTCATTCATGTATAGAAACTGATTTTTGAGCAATATCCATCAAGTCGAACCATGAAGGACGGCAACAAGCTTTGTCGAAGATAGCGACAACATAAGCATTCCTATTGCCCCAAGAGCGGTTAGGAACTCGACAAATTGCTATCTTCCGTAGACGACAGTCAGCATGATCGTATTTGAACTCATGTAGAATACCGGTGTACTCAACCTCTGGGCAGTCGTCTAAGATTTTTTGAAGTGGAACCAGGTGACGCGTGTACACATTCACAAGTTCCCACTTGTAGTTGTACCCAATATAAACAACCCAATCTCCATTTGCGCCTGCCCAAGCCTTGCCCTCAAGCGATGGCATCTTAACATCATACGTATCATTATCAAGCGGCACCAACTTATACAAGGTGAGGCTTCCCTTGTCCCCGCGCTAGTCAGCAGGATCATGGCAAAGAAGATAGGGGAGATCAAACCGCTCCTAGACCCTTGGGTTCCTTGTAATGATGCTATTAGTTGAGTCGAGAATGGTATTGAACGAACCTGCCATGCTAGCCGAGGTGAAGACGTCGCACCGATCAATGAGTTCCTCCACCGCGCCATCATTTAGATCGGGGCAAGAATAACGGGGTCGTTTCCGGCTTGTTCCCTCAATGGAGAAGATGATCAAACAATGGCAGAAGGAAGGGTGAAGGCAAATGGAGGAGGGGGAAGAGCTAGCGTGCGACAACAGTTCCAAATCGAGAGGGAAAGGAGAAGAGTCGATGGACGGTTCCCACAGTACACGAAGAGGCGCCTGGGGAGAGAACGGTTGCCACAGAGGTCACACACTAATGACAAGGGCCGAGTGAACCGCATGCAATCCCATCGCACAACACACACGTCTTGTTAAGTCGAACCATTTATGTTCTCTTGTGTCAACGCAAACAGTTCATCTGAGTGAACCGCATGTTGTATATCGCAGACACCTTGATCTGGCTGACCATTTCTTTTGTGTTGACAAATCACAAACAGTTCATCCGAGTGAACTGTATGTTGTATATAGCACACACCTTCACCTGGCTACCTGTTTCTTTTGTGTTGCCTAATCACAAACAATTCATCCGAGTTAACTGTATGCTGTCACTAGTAGAAAAAGGGTCAAACGTGAAGCACATTAGTGCCGGTTTGATTTTGGCCCGGTACTAATGGTACCATTAGTGCCGGTTCGAACGGATTTGCATTAATGTCGGTTCGTGTTGAACCTTCAGTACCGGTTCGTGGCACGAACCGGTACTAAAGGGGTGGTGGCAGGCTGGCGTCAGGCCGGGGCCCCACGACCCTCTTTAGTCCCGGTTTGTGGCACAAACCAGTACTAAAGTGCCAACCTTTAGTACCGGTTCGTGCTACGAACCGGCACTAAAGGGGTCTAACCTATAGTCCCGGTTGGAGTCACAAACCGGGACTATAGGGTAATTTTCAAAGTTGAAAAAATCATAACTAAATCATCCTAATTCAGAAAAATACATATAATATATCAAAATTTGCAGAACAAAAAGATTGATCCACTGAAACAACCAATTTTACTGTTTAGCATAGAGATTCCGACGTTTTAAGTCCCGGGTTTAGGGTTTAGGACAATTTTTGAAATGACAAAATTGTAAAAGGAAAAAAAGATATGCTCTAATTTATGTTTTTTTGAATTTTGGTTAAATCTTATCAAACCGGTCAAACAACTGATTCAAGAAATATAGAGTGTTACTAAATAATTACGCAATAATTACGTTTTAAGTATCTCAGTTTTTTTGAATTTTGGTCAAATCTAGTCAAACTGTGGTCAAACTATGGCCAAACTACTTATTCAAGAAATATTAGTGTTACTACATAATTATTCAAGAATATTAGTGTTACTAAATAATTATTTCAATTTTTTGAATTTTGGTCAAATCTGGTCAAACTATGGTCAAACTGTGGTCAAACTATGGTCAAACTTATTCAAGAAATATTAGCGTTACTAAATAATTACTGTTTTTTTTAGAATAATAGTTTCAAACTCAAACGGTGAAATGTGTGACTTCATGCTCAAGCTAAACTCCTAAGGGTTAATAGGATTGACATCTTACTATTGTCAGGAAAACAACAAGTGCAGACTCGGAAACGAAGGAGAATAGAACCTGAAAGTTAAGCGTGCTCGGGCTGGAGTAGTGAGACGGATGGGTGTCCGGTCGGGAAGTTAGATGATTTGGAATGAGTGATTTTCCAAAATTCAGGAAAATCAAAAATAAAAAAAAACATTTTTTTTCCAAAATTTTCAAAAAAAAATTCAAAAAAAAACCTTTAGTACCGGTTGGTAACACCAACCGGTACTAAAGGTCCCCCATACCAGGGCGCGAGCTCACGCCACGTGGTGGCACTTTAGCGCCGGTTCGTGCCGAACCGGTACTAAAGGGGGGGGGCTTTAGTGCCCACACTTTAGTGCCGGTTCCATAACCGGCACTAAAGGCCCTTACAAACCGGTTTTAAAGCTCTGTTTCTACTAGTGTGTGTATCGCACACGCCTTCATCTAGCTGCCCGTTTCTTTTGTTCCTCCTCATCACAAACAGTTAGTTGAACTGAACCGTATGCCCTTCGTCGCACACACAACTAAAATCTGAACCGTGTTTGATGCATGCTCCATCGCAAAAATTCAGAAAAATTCAGAAAAATCGAAAAATCGAAAAAAAATCAAATTTTTTTTCCAAAATTTTCAAAAAAAATTCAAAAAAACCTTTAGTACCGGTTGGTAACACCCACCAGTACTAAAGGTCCCCCATACCAGGGCACGAGCTCACGCCACGTGGTGGCACTTTAGCGCCGGTTTGTGCCGAACCGGTACTAAAGGGGGGGGGGGGGCTTTAGTGCCCACACTTTAGTGCCGGTTCCATAACCGGCACTAAAGGCCCTTACAAACCGGTTTTAAAGCTCCGTTTTCTACTAGTGTGTGTATCGCACACGCCTTCATCTAGCTGCCCGTTTCTTTTATTCCTCCTCATTGCAAACAGTTAGTTGAGCTGAACCGTATGCCCTTCGTCGCACACACAACTAAAATCTGAACCGTGTTTGATGCATGCTCCATCGCAAACGTTTTAACCACCGTTTGCGATTATTACATCGCACACAGTTTCTCGAAGGGTCTCTGATCGTAGTGTCGCGTTAGCAGCATCCTGTAGTAGTGTTGGCACATGGTTAGTTTGAGCGAACCGTGTCTGTTGCGTCATCCGATGTGACACCCCTGATTCAATCGTACATTAATCATACACACAAACGTGTACGATCAAGATCAGGGACTCACGGGAAGATATCACAACACAAGTCATACAAGCATCATATTACAAGCCAGGGGCCTCGAGGGCTCGAATACAAGAGCTCCATCATAGACAAGTCAGCGGAAGCAACAATATCTGAGTACAGACATAAGTTAAACAAGTTTGCCTTAGGAAGGCTAGCACAAACTGGGATACAGATCGAAAGAGGCGCAGGCCTCCTGCCTGGGATCCTCCTAAACTACTCCTGGTCGTCGTCAGCGGGCTGCACATAGTAGTAGGCACCTCCCGAGTAGTAGTAGTCGTCGTCGACGGTGGCGTCTGGCTCCTGGGCTCCAACGTCTGGTCACAACAATCGAGTATAGAAAGGGGGAAAAGAGGGAGCAAAGGAACCGTGAGTACTTATCCAAAGTACTCACAAGCAAGGAGCTACACTACATATGTATGCATTGGTATCAAATGGAATAAGGGTATCATATGTGGACTGAACTGCAGAAAGCCGTAATAAGAGGGGGATAACTAGTCCTGTCGAAGACTACGCTTCTGGTAACCTCCATCTTGCATCAGGAGAAGAGAGTAGATGGTAAGTTCACCAAGTAACATCGTGTAGCATAATCCTAACCGATGATCCTCCCCTCATCGCCCTGTAAGAGAGAGACCACCGGTTGTATCTGGCACTTGGAAGGGTGTGTTTTATTAAGTATCCGGTTCTAGTTGTCATAAGGTAAAGGTATAACTCCAAGTCGTCCTGTTACTGAAGATCATGGCTATTTGAATAGATTAACTTCCCTGCAAGGGTGCACCACATAACCCAACACGCTCGATCCCATTTGGCCGGACATACTTTTCTGGGTCATGCCCGGCCTCGGAAGATCAACACGTCACAGCCCTACCTAGGCACAACAGAGAGGTCAGCACGTCGGTCTAAATCCTATGGCGCAGGGGTCTGGGCCCATCGCCCATTGCACACCTGGCCGTTGCGTACGCGGCCGGTGAGCAGACCTAGCCCCCCTTATACAAGAGTAGGCGTTCCAGTCCAACCCTGACATTGACTGTTTTAGTCTACTCTAACAGTTTAGTTAGTGACTTGTTTAATCTTAATTACGATTAATTAGTTTAAATAATTGTTTAGTTTAATTAATCAAAATTAACTAAGTTAAGTAATTAATTAACATTATTTATTTATTATTTTTTAAATCTCTCTTTTTTTAATAAAAACGTTCTCGGGGCCCCTTGTCATAGGCCCGGGGGCCTAGCGGGCAAACGGGTTACAGGCGTCGGGCGGAGCTAGGCGATGAGCGCCAGCCCGCCCGATAGGGCCCTACGGGGAGGCTTGCAACAGGCGGGCTCCCGGCTTGGCGCTGGCGGCCATGGCCGCAGCCAGAGCGGTTGGGGGTGTCGCGCGGGGCACGGCCTGCGCAAGCGGTGGAGGGCAGCAGTGATGGTGGCGGCAGCACTGCAGCACAGTAGCAGCTGCTGTAGCTTGTGGCGGGGCACGGTCAGGAGCGGCAAGGGGGGCGACGGCGAGCGGTGTAGCGGGCGAGGCCAGCGCGTGCGGTGGCGGCCGGGGCGATAGCGGCGCGGCGCGGCTCGGCAGGTACGGTGAGGGACGCGGGCGGGGCGAGGGTGCAGCAGCGGTTGCGGCAAGGGGATCCGGTCCGGCGCCGGAGGGGGTGGCCGCCGCAGAGCAGAGGCGAGCGAGGTCAGGGGCGGGTCGGACACGGCGAGCGGCAAGGTCGTGGGCAGCAGCTGAGGCCAACGACGTGCGGGGAGCAGCGGCAGTAGGACGCGCGGCCGGAGCGGGCGAACGACACGGACGACGGCGCGTCGAGGGGGAGCAGAGGCGAGGCGGCGCCAGCGGCCACGGCGCCGGCGAGGTCGCACGGTAGCAGCAGAGTAGTAGGGGGCAGCGGAGACGAGCGCGGCGGCGGGGCTCACCGAGGGGTGTAGGGTTCGGGGCAATGGGGCTCGGGGTGGATGCCGGGGACGTCATCGACGTGGAAGCAGACCGGTGGGGGAGGGGCGTGGTTGAGGCGGAGCGATCCGGCAAGGTGGCCGCGAGGTCCAGCGGCGTCAGAGGTGGGGCGGCGTCGCACGTGTAGCGGTGGTGATCGATCCCGATCCAATCTGGATCAGGAGGGAGAGGGGGAGAGGTGGCGTCGTGGGGGGGAGTGGGGCGACGGTGTGGGTTAGGGTTTCGGGGGCGTGGGGGGTTAAGGCGGTGGGGTGGGCCTTGGCCTAGTTGGGCAGGCCAGCTGGGCCAGAGCCTAGTGGGGGTGCTGTTTCCTTTTTTTGTTAGTTTTGGTTTTCTGTTTTTGTAATCTCTTTTCTTTTATTTCTTTTCCTTTTTTGTTTTATTTTAATTTTGTAAAAATATAATTTCAACTCCTAAATTTAGCATTGCCACTAAACCCATTGTCATAAAAAGATTTACCCTAAACAGAACAGTTTAGTATTTTACATAATACAAAAGGCATTTAATTTAATTGTTTTATCTACCGTTTTATTCATCTTATAGTATTATAAATATTTTATAAAAGTGTGGTTTCTCCACCATAATTACCTACGCATTATTTGGCACAACCCGAACATTTTAGTTTTATTGTTTGAAAACTTTTGTTGTTTTCCTATATTTTAAATTTGAATTTTAATCGGTTTCGAACTAACTCAAGATTAGCAACTATAATCGAGGTGACATGGCATCATTAGCATAGGATCACTGTAGCTTAATTACCCGGGCGTCACATCCGACTTGTCTAGTGTTCATAAATTTGGTGAAAAATGACGCGGGAGAGGGTTAGAACACCAACACACTTGCATGTGGACCAAATTTATGTATCAAAAGGGTGGTTTGATTTTCAAATACCAAGTGCAACTTCGATGTGGCACCTCTCTCACAAAGCACATGGTATTGCTTGCCCTCACCCCCACCCCCTCGTGTCAGCACGAATTGGGAATCCTAAGGTATGAATGCATGCCCCCTCTCTCCCAACCGAGGTTCACCTAGCAAAGGGCGAAGTAGCAAGCAGCCCCCTTCCGCCCTCGTGTCGACACGAAGGGAATCCTAAGCTACGAATGCATGCCCCCAACCGAGGTTCATTCACCTAGAAAAGTGTGAAGTAGCTAGCAGCCCCCCTCCCTCGTGTCGGCACGAAGAGAATCCTAAGCTATGAATGCATGCCCCCCAACCGAGGTTCAC
>NC_041384.1:138774249-138804939 GCF_002162155.2 Triticum dicoccoides
ACCCCCACCCCACGTGTCGGCACAAAGGGAATAGTAAGCTATGAATGCATGCCCGCCAACCGAGGTTCACCTAGCAAAGTGCGAAGTAGCAACCTCCCCCACCACACACACTTCCAGTCGGCGGGCCAGAGAGGCATATCTCACCAAGATGGATCGTAAAACAAACCAGGAATAATCCACCTTGGTTGTACAACACCTCTCTTATTGTTGGTCAAAGTGATGGCCGTCCATGCGACCCCGGAGATTAGCTAGCTCGCCAATAATCACGCAAGTAGCTAGTCCCCGAAGACAACCACTGCATGCGTGTGGCCAAAACATATGTATGGAGAGGTATGTTTTTGAGTAACAATGGAATGACTTTGATGTGGCACCGTGATTTCGAACTAGAAATCCCCACACTTCAAGCCAACGACGGGGATTCATGCATGCATGCATGCATAGTATGTGCGCTCAAACTTAAGGTCTGAATATCACCATGACCTATACTACGATAACACAAACCAAATGAAGAATCCGCCATGGTAACCTATCTTGTTGGTTGTCAAGGTGATCATGGACGTCCACGTAGGCCCACTAATATATAGGCTTGTCACCGATAACCACGCGAGGGAGTGTACCGTTCGAAGGCAACCACTACATGCATATGTATGGAGGTGATGCGTTCATGCATGCTTGAATACACAACATTGATGTGGCGCTTGCGTCAAAAATCATACACTAGTTCCCCACACAGAGCGAGATCGGTTCATGATGTGTCGTTGTACTCGCCACTTCGACTCGATGGGAGGGATTCAAGCGTACACATGCATGTGTATGTGCTCAAACTGTATCATGCATGTCATCCCAGAGGAAAAATAATAATCCCCTCCTAAGTCAAATTAACATGTCTTGTTGTCAGGAAAAAAGTAGTGATGGACCAAGTGGGCCCATAGATGGAAAGCATCGATATCGCTGATAACCGCTTAAGTGGGTGCGAGAGGAAAACCACCACCACTTTGCATGTGGGCCAAACATATATATGTTGAATACCAAAAATACACAACTTTGATGTGCCACATGCCTAAAAAACCATAAACCATGCACCCACACAGAGCGAGGTTCATCAGGCATACTACATATGATGGTCCCCTTCCCCCCTCTTTACCGCATACTATATGCTCCTGCTATGATATATGTACAACCCAAAAGAATCCTCATCGGTGGTGAAATTAATTAACCTCTCTCGATGTATGTCAAAGTGATGCATGCATGCATCGATGATCGCCTCGTGGAACCATAAGACGGAAGCGTCACACATGAGTGTCCTAGCTAGGATATGCATGTGGCCAAAAAGGTGTTGTCTGATGTTTTAATAGCCAATTTCACAATTTTGATGTGGCATGTGCCTCAGAAACCAAAAAGTCCCAACACCAAGTGAGGTGTACTTGTTCACGGACGTGTACGTATAGTATATATGCTAGTCCCCTCCCACCTCTTCGACGCGTACTATATACCACCATAACACAAACAAAAAAGATTCTACCTTGCTGGTCAAATTAACCTCACTGCCAGTTGTTCGTCAAAGTGATGGACGACGACCTCGCGGGCCCACAAAAAGCGTCACACGTGAGTATCGAGTGTCGTGTAGGACAACCATCGACTACATGTGGCCAAAACATTGATGTATGAAAGGGTTGTGTAATGTTTTAAATAAAGATTTTCACGACTCTGATGTGGCACCGGCCTGCCTAACAAAACGGACAACCCACACGGTGGCTCACAACTCGTAGTGTACTACGAGCCACACGCCACCCCCAGACGCACACACCCACACACACACCGTGGATCCACCACAACTACGATGCATGTTAGATTAATTATCCCGTGGTGAACATATATGTTACTAAAGGAGGGACGTTTGAATTTCAAAAAAATCACAGAGATCATTAAGACATTTTAGTACATTGATTGATTGATTTTCTATGGGTATAATGTGCAAAAATCTAATTTGAGCTACATGCACACGTGACAGTGCACCTAAATAGATTGCAAAAACACATGTGTCTCACTGGGTGCAAGTTTACTCCCCGTGCAACAAATTTCAAACATTGAGAATCTTGTTTTTTTAATTCTAGTACATCCAAAACTTATTTGAAGTTCATGAAACTTATCGTGTTGTCATATGGACACCAATACAAAGTGGCATTGTATTTTTTTGTCAAATTTGAGACCAGTTTTGACGTAGTCTTTACCTAATTACAGACAGGAGATTTAATAATTGGGAACCAATATCCCAAACGGATTATTTATTCGAACCGTGAGCGTTAGACCAACAATGGATATGTGACATGCTTCAGTTAAGAAATAAAGCGGCAGCATTAATCAACCAAATAGTAAAACAATATAAATGCCGTCGCGCGACCGTGTGCCGTGCGAGCAAGCGTGAGTTGACGGGACGCGTCTGACACGCAGGCAGACGGGCAGGCGTGCGTGCAGGTGTGTGCATTGACGGAGGCCTACTCGCTGCACAGTGTCATCGGGAGGCATGCGAGTAGCTATGTGAAACTTTGGTAGGCATGCCAGTAGTCCGGTGCGCAGGCTCACTGGTAGGCGAGCCATCGGTTTGACCGTCGCCAGCCTCTCTCCCACAACTCCCACTACTCCATATTAATGGTGCGCCCGAGCGGCCGCACCCCCCATCCTCGCTACACACACACACAATCCTCTCTCTCTAATCCGCTTTCATCCTCGACGCTGCTCTTAGTCCTCAAAGTCTCCAGTGTATGAGGATGCTGCCGAAGCGCTCCATCACAGGGAGTGGCGACGCCGGGGCTGCTAAAGCACCGGAGCACGGCGTGGAGATGGAGACAGAGGTTGCCGTCACCGCCAGTGAGTTATCGCTGCACCCTGACATCGTCGATGGCGTTGAGCTTCCACAGCCAGAGGCGGAGTTCCACACCGACTCCGACGACCACTCCGGCGACGACTCTGACGACCACTCCAGCGACGACTCCGGCGACGACTCCGACGATGACGGATAGCTGGTTAGTCATTTGTACACATTTATGTGTCAAATAGATCATAGGGTTTCTCTGGTTACTCCTGCCCCCCCCCCCCTTTTTGGAATAGAAATCCTATGGTTATGTTCTCCCAATCCAGGAAATCTGAGTAAGTTTCGTTAGATCCGTGTAGTGTATTGATTGTTTGGATGGTACAGGTGATAAGTGATTAGTTGTTTCATCTGTGCAAATGATTTCTGCTAGTAATCCGACTAGGGTTAGTGTTCGTGCTAATAATTCCTAGCCAGAGCTTGACAATTGATTTTGAATGACCTACATATGTTTGTGCCATTATTTTCTTCAAGATTGGTTTGTACATAGACGACTGTACTTAAAAATCGAACCATAATCTCTGGATATGTATAAATAAATAGCCATAAATTCCTCATCCTACTTCACGACATGTAATCATTGATTTGATGCCAAATTTGTTTTACTATTTGTATAGGTGCTGTCTGACGATGTGGATAGCGAGGATGAAGATGTCCAGAGGAGGTACAACAAGCAAATCCTGACGGAGCTTTTATGCGGGAATGCATAACAGACGTATTAGGATCTGGAACGGTGGCTATGGATGCCCATTTTGCAACCAGAAGCTTCATGACGTGTATCTAAATGTTCTGGCACATGTAAGAGGACGGGCTGTTTGCTCCTTCAAGCAGAAGTATTCTCGTAGGGTGGCGCACAACGCGTACGTCGAGTACCTGGGGAAGCTTCGGGATCGTGTCGGCCGCATGTGAGATGAGACTGGGGATGGATCGAACTATGTACGCTTGAGTATATGTGCTTAATGCGGTTGAACTATGTGCTTATGGTTGAACTAGGCTTATGTACGTGTATGCTTATTATCTATGTTAGTGTATGTTAAATATTTGGTCAAAATTTGGTAAAAATTACAAAGGGGGACCAATAAACCAGGACGGAGGTAGTACGTCAATCACACACGGTTCCAAAAATGGAGCCGTGTGCAATTACTTTCATTTTGCCTGTTGCGTCAATCACACACGGTTCGCTCTAGCAAACAGTCGCCCCCAAAATTCTTCATGGTTCCGAAAACCCTCACCACCCAATTCAAAAGAGAAAAAAGAAAACCCTCACCATCCCCATGTCACAAAAACCCTCACCCCGCCCGCCACCTCCTCGGCCCCTCCGGTACATTCCCCATTCACACCTACACAAGCTCCTCCGCCTCTATGCCATGGCACCGCCTATCGCGACGGTAAACACTTAGCTCGCCGCCTGCCGTCGCCAGGCTGCTGGCAAACCCCACCACATTTTGCCACTTCCGCTTGCCGCCGCCAATTGCCATCGACTTTCTTGATGCTGCTCGCGGTCGACCCAGCTCTGCTTGGTTGGGGAATCTGTCGTACTGGTGGTTCTTTCTCATGGACGACAAGGTAACTAATTTAACGAGATATTATCACATCTCTTATCCCAGTTCATCTGTCTCCATTAATAACCCGGCGGAGATCGCCGTGAATTCATTTTTATTCGAGCTGATTTCAGGTTTTTCTTTCATTCATATAATGTACAGTGTGCCAACACTTCAGGACTTTGCGACCTCCACCAGAGATTTCAACTCACCGTACCAGATAACTTGAGGACGCGCGTGGTATGTTCAATCTCATCCTAAATCGGTTGGCATGGCCTACTTTCCTGAACATATTCTAAATATTGCTTCATTTGGATAAAAGGTGCCACATGCACCATATACGTCAAAGGGGATTTTCTCCCTCTTCTTTCTATATTAGGAAAATCAATGGTGTATTTGTTCTTTCGATTACTCTCATATTTCCATGACATCATGTTTACCCCATCTGTTTAATTATATATTTTTGTCCTTCGATTTCAACTGATGTACAGTTCTTTCAATTTGGGCCCATATTTGCATGTTACAATATTTTCTTTAACAATCCTACCATTTTCTGCAGAACATCCCTTGCCATGAAACAGATTATGTTGCGCACAATTTGCCCTTTACATAGATGAAGGCTCCACGGATGTCATACTGCACGCAAACCATGGATTTACAATCGTTGCTACTCTAAGACTTGATGAATGTGGTGAATCCTATTTAGGCACTCGCTTTTGGAAAGAAATTGCAAAGTTTTATGTACTGAATACTAGCACTAAAATTGCACTGCACATAAAAGGGCCCGGTCATGAGATATATGCTAACTTCCCCGACAAAATCATCCGTCCAGACTTTGTTTGAAGTAAGTTTTCTTTTCAACTATCTGCATGTTGACTTACCCAGCAATGTCAAATGAATTGTGTAGTATTTAAGCAACCAATTGTTATTCCCTTTTCTTACTATATTCCTACCTAATAACTTCTAGTTATCAATACACTTTTCCATTGCCCTGTTTTAACTAAATAATCCATGTACTCCCATTTCTATTAGAAAGCACCACTGACAAGGAGACTCTGAAGGTGGGAACGGGGCTGCCAACAAGCGGAGGCGGGGCAAGCTAGAACCGCAAGCGACTCCAACAGGCCTAGACTTCATCAGCAGCCTCCCCGATGATATGTTGAGAGTCATCATCTCCCTCCTCCCAATCAAATATGGGGCGCGGACAACCGTCCTTTCCCGGCGGTGGCGCCCCCTATGGAAGTCCAGCCCTCTCGACCTCATCGACACCGACGAGCTCTGCCATGGCTATCATAAAACCTTGGATGCATTCTCCAAGACCCTCGGCAATCACCTTGGCCCAACCAAAGGCCTTAGAATGGGCAAGTTCCGTTCCAACGGCAAGGACCGAACCAAGCTTGATGACTGGTTCCGATCCCCCACCCTAGATCAGCTCGAGGAGCTCACTTTTGATGATGGGCATATGCGGTCGCTACCAACGTCCACACTCCACCTCGCACCCACGCCGCGCATCGCCAAGTTAAGGAACTACCATCCCCCCTTAATGACGCGCCCGCTCTTATTCTACCATGACTGAAGCACCTCGAGCTCGTCATCGTCTGCCTCTGATATGTCTCCAACGTATCTATAATTTTTTATTGTTCCATGCTATTATATCATCGTCTGCCTCTTTTATATTATTTTTGTGAATAACCTATTGACCGGAGGCCCAGTGCCAGTTTCTGTTTTTTTGCCTATTTTAGCGTTTCGCAGAAAAGGAATATCAAACGGAATCCAAACGGAATGAAACCTTCTCGAGGATCTTTCTTGGAACAAACACAAACCAGGAGACTTGGAGAGGAAGTCTGGAAGTCCGCGAGGCGGCCATGAGATAGGAGGGCGCGGCCAGGGGGTAGGCATGCCCCCACCCTCATGGGCCCCATGGAGCTCCACCGACGTACTTCTTTCGCCTATATATACTCTTATATCCTAAAAACATCAGGGGGAGCCATGAAACCACTTCTCCACCGCCGCAACCTTCCGTACCCCGTGAGATCCCATCTGGGGCCTTTTCCGGTGATCTACCGGAGGGGGAATTGATCACGAAGGGCTTCTACATCAACACCATAGCCTCTTCGGTGATGTGTGAGTAGTTTACCATAGACCTTCGGGTCCATAGTTATTAGCTAGATGGCTTCTTCTCTCTCTCCCTCTTTGGTTCTAAATACAAAGTTCTCCTCGATGTTCTTGGAGATCTATTCGATGTAACACTTTTTGCGGTGTGTTTGCCGAGATTCGATGAATTGTGGATTTATGATCAAGTTTATCTATGAATAATATTTGCTTCTTCTCTGAATTCTTATATGCATGATTTGATATCTTTGCAAGTCTCTTCGAATTATCTGTTTAGTTTGGCCTACTAGATTGATCTTTCTTTCAATGGGAGAAGTTCTTAGCTTTGGGTTCATTCTTGCGGTGTCCTTTCCCAATGATAGTAGGGGCAGCAAGGCACATATTGTGTTGTTGCCATCGAGGATAAAAAGATGGGGTTTATATCATATTGCTTGAGTTTATTCCTCTACATCATGTCATCTTGCTTAAAGCGTTACTCTGTTCTTATGAACTTAATACTCTAGATGCATGCTGGATAGCGGTTGATGTGTGGAGTAATAGTAGTAGATGTAGAATCGTTTCGGTCTACTTAACACAGACATGATTCCTATATCCATAATCATTGCCTAGATATTCTCATAACTATGCGCTCTTCTATCAATTGCTCGGTAGTAATTTGTTCACCCACCGTAATACATGCTATCATGAGAGAAGCCACTAGTGAAACCTATGGCCCTCGGGTCTCTTTCTTATTATATTACCTCTTTTTATTTACATCACATCTCGTTTACTATTTTGCAATCTTTATTTTCCAATCTGTACAATAAAAATACCAAAAATATTTACCTTATTATATCTATCAGGTCTCACTTTGGTAAGTGATCGTGAAGGGATTGACAACCCCTTTATCGGATTGGTTGCAAGGTTCTTGATTGTTTGTGCTGGTACTAGGTGACTTGCGTGTTATCTCCTACTGGATTGATATCTTGGTTCTCAAAAACTGAGGGAAATACTTATATATGCTACTTTGCTGCATCACCCTTTCCTCTTGAAGGGAAAAACAACACATGCTCAAGAGGTAGCAGCCTCTCAAACGGTGACATGAAGCGCCTGCTCCATGGTTGTACTGCACTCGAGTACCTTCATCTTCAAATGATCAATGGGTTGAGTGCCTTCCACATTGATGACCCACAAGTATATGGGATCTATCGTAGTCCTTTCGATAAGTAAGAGTGTCGAACCCAATGAGGAGCAAAAGGAAATGATAAGCGGTTTTCAGCAAGGTATTCTCTACAATCACTGAAATTATCGGTAACAGATAGTTTTGTGATAAGGTAATTGGTAACGAGTACCAAGTAATAAAAGAAAATAAGGTGCAGCAAGATGGCCCAATCCTTTTTCTAGCAAAGGACAAGCCTCGACAAACTCTTATATGAAGAAAAAGTGCTCCCGAGGACACATGGGAATTATCGTCAAGCTACTTTTCATCACGATCATATGATTCACGTTCGGTACTTTGATAATTTGATATGTGGGTGGACCGGTGCTTGGGTGCTGCCCTTACTTGGACAAGCATCCCACTTATGATTAACCCATATTACAAGCGTCCGCAACTACAACAGAAGTATTAAGGTAAACCTAACCGTAGCATCAAACATATGGATCCAAATCAGCCCCTTACGAAGCAACACATAAACTATGGTTTAAGCTTCTGTCACTCTAGCAACCCATCATCTATATATTACTTCCCAATGCCACCCTCTAGGCCCAAACTATGGTGAAGTGTCATGTAGTCTAAGTTCACATGACACCACTAGAGGGATGACTGTTGGGGAACGTAGTAATTTCAAAAATTTCCTACGCACACGCAAGATCATGGTGATGCATAGCAACGAGAGGGGAGAGTGTTGTCCACATACCCTCGTAGACCCAAAGCGGAAGCGTTAGCACAACGCGGTTGATGTAGTCGTACGTCTTCATGATCCGACCGATCAAGTACCGAACGCACGGCACCTCCGAGTTCTGCACACGTTCAACTCGATGACGTCCCTCGAACTCCGATCTAGCCGAACTTTGAGGGAGAGTTCCGTCAGCACGACAGCATGGTGACGATGATGATGTTCTTCCGACGTAGGGCTTCACCTAAGCACCGCTACGATTTGACCGAGGTGGATTATGGTGGAGATGGGCACCGCACACGGCTAAGAGATCAAGAGATCAATTGTTGTGTCTATGGGGTGCCCCCTGGCCACGTATATAAAGGAGTGGAGGAGGGGAGGGGCCGGCCCTCTCTATGGCACGCCCTAGGGGAGTCCTACTCCCACCGGGAGTAGGATTCCCCCTTTCTGAGTAGAACTAGGATCCCTTCCAAGTAGTAGGAGTAGGAGAGAAGGAAAGGGAAGGGAAAAGGAGAAGGAAGGAAGGGGCCACCCCCTCCCTAGTCCAATTCGGACCAGCCCATGTGGAGTGGTGTGGCCACCCTTTGAGGCCTTTCTCTCCTTTCCCGTATGGCCCATTAAGGCCCAATACAAATTCTCGTAACTCCCCGGTACTCCCGAAAATATCCGAAACACTCAGAACCTTTCCGATGTCCGAATATAGTCGTCCAATATATCGATCTTTACGTCTCGATCATTTAGAGACTCCTCATCATGTCCCTGATCTCATACGGGACTCCGAACTCCTTCGGTACATCAAAACACATAAACTCATAACCTAACCGTCATCAAGCTTTAAGCGTGCCGACCCTACGGGTTCGAGAACTATGTAGACCTGACCGAGACACGTCTCCGGTCAATAACCAATAGCGGAACTTGGATGCTCATATTGGCTCCCACATATTCTACGAAGATCTTTATCGGTCAGACCGCATAACTACATACATTGTTCCCTTTGTCACTGGTATGTTACTTGCCCGAGATTCGATCGTCGGAATCTCAATACCTAGTTCAATCTCATTACCGGCAAGTCTCTTTACTCGTTCCGTAATACATCATCCCGCAACAAACTCATTAGTTGCAATGCTTGCAAGGCTTAAGTGATGTGCATTACCGATATGGCCCAGAGATACCTCTCCGACAATCGGAGTGACAAATCCTAATCTCGAAATACGCCAACCCAACAAGTACCTTTGGAGACACCTGTAGAGCACCTTTATAATCACCCAGTTACGTTGTGACGTTTGGTAGCACACAAAGTGTTCCTCCGGTAAATGGGAGTTGCGTAATCTCATAATCATGGGAACATGTATAAGTCATGAATAAAGTAATAGCAACAAACTAAACGATCAAGTGCTAAGCTAACGGAATGGGTCAAGTCAATCACATCATTCTCCTAATGATGTGATCCCGTTAATCAAATGACAACTCTGTTGGGGAACGTAGTAATTTCAAAAAATTTCCTATGCACACGCAAGATCATGGTGATGCATAGCAACGAGAGGGGAGAGTGTGATCTACGTACCGTTGTAGACCGACAACAGAAGCGTTAGCACAACGCAGTTGATGTAGTCGTATGTCTTCACGGCCCGACCGATCAAGCACCGAAACTACGGCACCTCCCAGTTCTAGCACACGTTCATCTCGATGACGATCCCCGGACTCCGATCCAGCAATGTGTCGGGGAAGAGTTCCGTCAGCATGACGGCGTGGTGACGATCTTGATGTACTACCGTCGCAGGGCTTCGCCTAAGCACCGCTACAATTTTATTGAGGATTATGGTGGAAGGGGGCACCGCACACGGCTAAGAATATGATCACGTGGATCAACTTCTGTGTCTAGAGTTGCCCCCTGCCCCCGTATATAAAGGATCAAGGGGGGGTGCGGCCGGCCAGGAGGAGGTCCCGCCAGGAGGAGTCCTACTCCCACCGGGAGTAGGATTCCCCCCTTTCCTAGTTGGAATAGGATTCGGGAGGGGGAAAAGAGGAGAGAGAGAAGGAAGGGGGGGCGCCGCCCCCCTCTCCTTGTCCTATTTGGACTAGGGGGGAGGGGCGCGCGGCCCAGCCCTGGCCACCTCTCCTCTCTTCCACTAAAGCCCACTAAGGCCCATATACCTCCCGGGGGGTTCCGGTAACCTCCCGGTACTCCGGTAAAATCCTGATTTCATCCAGAAGACTTCCGATATCCAAATATAGGCTTCCTCGTAATGTCCGTGATCACATCCGGGACTCCGAACAAACTTCGGTACATCAAAATGCATAAACTCATAATATAACTGTCATCGAAACCTTAAGCGTGCGAAACCTACGGGTTCGAGAACAATGTAGACATGACCGAGACACGTCTCCGGTCAATAACCAATAGCGGAACCTGGATGCTCATATTGGCTCCTACATTCTACGAAGATCTTTATCGGTCAGACCGCATAACAACATACGTTGTTCCCTTTGTCATCGGTATATTACTTGCCCGAGATTCGATCGTCGGTATCTCAATACCTAGTTCAATCTCGTTACCGGCAAGTCTCTTTACTCGCTTCGTAATACATCATCTCATAACTAACTCATTAGTTGCAATGCTTGCAAGGCTTATGTGATGTGCATTACCGAGAGGTCCCAGAGATACCTCTCCGACAATCGGAGTGACAAATCCCAATCTCGAAATACGCCAACCCAACATGTACCTTTGGAGACACCTGTAGAGCTCCTTTATAATCACCCAGTTACGTTGTGACGTTTGGTAGCACACAAAGTGTTCCTCCGGCAAACGGGAGTTGCATAATGTCATAGTCATAGGAACATGTATAAGTCATGAAGAAAGAAATAGCAACATACTAAACGATCGGGTGCTAAGCTAATGGAACGGGTCATGTCAATCACATCTTCTCCTAATGATGTGATGTCATTAATCAAATGACAACACATGTCTATGGTTAGGAAACATAACTATCTTCGATTAACGAGCTAGTCAAGTAGAGGCATACTAGTGACGTTTGGTTTGTCTATGTATTCACACAAGTATAATGTTTCCGGTTAATACAATTATAGCATGAATAATAAACATTTATCATGATATAAGGAAATAAATAATAACTTTATTATTGCCTCTAGGGCATATTTCCTTCAGTCTCCCACTTGCACTAGAGTCAATAATCTAGTTCACATCGCCATGTGATCTAACATCAATAGTTCACATCTTTATGTGGTTAACACCCATAGTTCACATCGATATGTGACCAACACCCAAAGGGTTCACTAGAGTCAGTAATCTAGTTCAGATTGCTATGTGATTAACACCCAAAGAGTACTAAGGTGTGATCATGTTTTGCCTGTGAGAGAAGTTTAGTCAACGGGTCTGCCATATTCAGATCCGTAAGTATTTTCCAATTTTCTATGTCTACAATGCTCTGCACGGAGCTACTTTAGGTAATTGCTCCCACTTTCAATATGTATCCAGATGAAGACTAAGAGTCATCCGGATCAGTTTCAAAACTTGTATCGACGTAACCCTTTTACGACGAACCTTTTGTCACCTCCATAATCGAGAAACATATCCTTATTCCACTAAGGATAATTTTGACCGCTGTCTAGTGATCTACTCCTAGATCACTATTGTACTCCCTTGCCAAAATTAGTGTAGGGTATACAATAGGTCTGGTACACAACATGGCATAGTTTATAGAACCTATGGCCAAGGCATAGGGAATGACTTTCATTCTCATTCTATTTTCTGCTGTGGTCAGGCTTTGAGTCTTACTCAATTTCACACCTTGTAACATAGGCAAGATTCTTTCTTTGACTGTTCCATTTTGAACTACTTCAAAATCTTGTCAAGGTATGTAATCATTGAAAAAAACTTATCAAGTGTCTTGATCTATCTCTATAGATCTTGATGCTCAATATGTAAGCAGCTTCACCGAGGTTTTCTTTGAAAAAATCCTTTCAAACACTCCTTTATGCTTTGCAGAATAATTCTACATTATTTCCGATTAACAATATGTCATACACATATACTTATGAGAAATGTTGTAGTGCTCCCACTCACTTTCTTGTAAATACAGGCTTCACCGCAAGTCTGTATAAAACTATATGCTTTGATCAACTTATCAAAGTGTATATTCCAACTCCGAGATGCTTGCACCGGTACATAGATGGATCGCTGCAGCTTGCATATTTTGTTAGCACCTTTAGGATTGACAAAGATCATGGTGATGCATAGCAATGAGAGGGGAGAGTGTGATCTACGTACCTTTGTAGACCGACAGCGGAAGCGTTAGCACAACGCAGTTGATGTAGTCGTATGTCTTCACGGCCCGACCGATCAAGGACCGAAACTAAGGCACCTCCGAGTTCAGCTCGATGATGATCCCCGGACTCCGATCCAGCAAAGTGTCGGGGAAGAGTTCCGTCAGCACGACGGCGTGGTGACGATCTTGATGTACTACCGTCGCAGGGCTTCGCCTAAGCACCGCTACAATATTATCGAGGATTATGGTGGAAGGGGGCACCGCACACGGCTAAGAATATGATCACGTGGATCAACTTCTGTGTCTAGAGGTGCCCCCTGCCCCCGTTTATAAAGGATCAAGGGGGGGTGCGGCCGGCCAGGTGGAGGGCGCGCCAGGAGGAGTCCTACTCCCACCGGGAGTAGGATTCCCCCCCTTTCCTAGTTGGAATAGGATTCGGGAGGGGGAACAGAGGAGAGAGAGAAGGAAGGGGGTCACGCCGCCCCCCTCTCCTTGTCCTTTTCGGACAAGGGGGGGAGGGGCACGCGGCCCAGCCCTGGCCACCTCTCCTCTCTTCCACTAAAGCCCACTAAGGCCCATATACCTCCCGAGGGGTTCTGGTAACCTCCCGGTACTCCGGTAAAATCCCGATTTCATGCGGAACACTTCTGATATCCAAATATAGGCTTCCAATATATCAATCTTTATGTTTCTACCATTTCGAGACTCCTCGTCATGTCCGTGATCACATCCGGGACTCTGAACAAACTTCGGTACATCAAAATGCATGAACTCATTATATAACTGTCATCGAAACCTTAAGCGTGCGGACCCTACGGGTTCGAGAACAATGTAGACATGACCGAGACATGTCTCCGGTCAATAACCAATAGCGGAACCTGGATGCTCATATTGGCTCCTACATATTCTACGAAGATCTTTATCGGTCAGACCGCATAACAACATACGTTGTTCCCTTTGTCATCGGTATGTTACTTGCCCGAGATTCGATCATCGGTATCTCAATACCTAGTTCAATCTCGTTACCGGCAAGTCTCTTTACTCGTTTCGTAATACATCATCTCACAACTAACTCATTAGTTGCAAAGCTTGCAAGGCTTATGTGATGTGCATTACCGAGAGGGCCCAGAGATACCTCTCCGACAATCGGAATGACAAATCCTAATCTCGAAATACGCCAACCCAACATGTACCTTTGGAGACACCTGTAGAGCTCCTTTATAATCACCCAGTTACATTGTGACGTTTGGTAGCACACAAAGTGCTCCTCCGGCAAACGGGAGGTGCATAATCTCATAGTCATAGGAACATGTATAAGTCATGAAGAAAGCAATAGCAACATACTAAACGATCGGATGCTAAGCTAATGGAACGGGTCATGTCAATCACATCATTCTCCTAATGATCTGATCCCATTAATCAAATGACAACACATGTCTATGGTTAGGAAACATAACCATCTTCGATTAACGAGCTAGTCAAGTAGAGGCATACTAGTGACGTTTGGTTTGTCCATGTATTCACACAAGTATTATGTTTCTGGTTAATACAATTCTAGCATGAATAATAAACATTTATCATGATATAAGGAAATAAATAATAACTTTATATTATTGCCTCTGGGGTATATTTCCTTCAAACTCTTTGTCTATGGCTAGGAAACATAACCATCTTTTATCAACGAGCTAGTCACGTAGAGGCATACTAGTGACACTCTGTTTGTCTATGTATTCACACATGTATCATGTTTTCGGTTAATACAATTCTAGCATGAATAATAAACATTTATCATGATATAAGGAAATAAATAATAACTTTATTATTGCCTCTAGGGCATATTTCCTTCAGTCTCCCACTTGCACTAGAGTCAATAATCTAGATCACATCGCCATGTGATTTAACATCAATAGTTCATATCTTTATGTGGTTAACACCCATAGTTCACATCGATATGTGACCAAAACCCAAAGGGTTTACTAGAGTCATTAATCTAGTTCACATCGCTATGTGATTAACACCCAAAGAGTACTAAGGTGTGATCGTGTTTTGCTTGTGAGATAATTTTAGTCAACGGGTCTGTCACATTAAGATCCGTAATTATTATGCAAAGTTCTATGTCTACATAGCTCTGCATGGAGCTACTCTAGCTAATAGCTCCCACTTTCAATATGTATCTAGATCGAGACTTAGAGTCATCCAGATCGGTGTCAAAGCTTGCATCGACATAACTCTTTACGACGAACTCTTTTATCACCTCCATAATCGAGAAATATTTCCTTAGTCCTCTAAGGATAATTTTGACCGCTGTCCAGTAATCTACTCCTAGATCACTATTGTACTCCCTTGCCAAAAAAACAGTGTAGGGTATACAATAGATCTGGTACACACCATGGCACACTTTATAGAACTTATGGCTGAGGCATAGGGAATGACTTTCATTCTCTTTCTATCTTCTGCCGTGGTCAGGCTTTGAGTCTTACTCAAGTTCACACCTTGTAACACAGGCAAGAACTCCTTCTTTGACTGTTCCATTTTGAACTACTTCAAAATCTTGTCAAGGTATGTACTCATTGAAAAACTTATCAAGCGTCTTGATCTATCTCTATAGATCTTGATGCTCAATATGTAAGCAGCTTCACCGAGGTCTTTCTTTGAAAAACTCCTTTCAAACTTCCTTTATGCTTTGCAGAATAATTCTACATTATCTCTGATCAACAATATGTCATTCACATATACTTATCAGAAATGTTGTAGTGCTCCCACTCACTTTCTTGTAAGTACAAGCTTCACCGCAAGTCTGTATAAAACTATATGCTTTGATGAACTTATCAAAGCATATATTCCAACTCCGAGATGCTTGCACTAGTCCATAGATGGATCGCTGGAGCTTGCATATTTTGTTAGTACCTTTAGGATTGACAAAACCTTCTGGTTGCATCATATACAACTCTTCTTTAATAAATCCATTAAGGAATGCAGTTTTGTTTATCCATTTGCCAGATTTCATAAAATGTGGCAATTGCTAACATGATTCGGACAGACTTAAGCATAGATACGAGTGAGAAACTCTCATCGTAGTCAACACCTTGAACTTGTCGAAAACCTTTTTGCGACAATTATAGCTTTGTAGATAGTAACACTACTATCAGCGTCCGTCTTCCTCTTGAAGATCCATTTAATCTTAATGGCTCGCCGATCAATGGGCAAGTCAACCAAAGTCCATACTTTGTTCTCATACATGGATATCATCTCAGATTTCATGGCCTCAAGCCATTTCGCGGAATCTGGGCTCATCATCGCTTCCTCATAGTTCGTAGGCTCGTCATGGTCAAGTAAATATGACCTCCAGAACAGGATTATCGTACCACTCTGGTGCGGATCTCACTCTGGTTTACCTACGAGGTTCGGTAGTAACTTGATCTGCAGTTACATGATCATCATCATTAGCTTCCTCACTAATTGGTGTAGTAGTCACAGGAACAGATTTCTTTGATGAACTACTTTCCAATAAGGGAGCATGTACAATTACCTCATCAATGTCTTCTTTCCTCCCACTCACTTCTTTCGAGAGAAACTCCTTCTCTAGAAAGGATCCATTCTCAGCAATGAATATCTTGCCTTCGGATCTGTGATAGAAGGTGTACCCAACATTTTCTTTTGGGTATCCTATGGAGATGCACTTCTCCGATTTGGGTTTGAGCTTATCAGGTTGAAACTTTTTCACATAAGCATTGCAACCTCAAACTTTAAGAAACGACAACTTAGGTTTCTTGCCAAACCATAGTTCATACGATGTCGTCTCAATGGATTTAGATGGTGCAATCTGTGAATGTAGTTGTCTCTAATGCATAACCCCAAAACGATAGTGGTAAATTGGTTAGAGACATCATAGATCGCACCATATCTAATGAAGTACGGTTACGACGTTCGGACATACCATTACACTGTGGCGATCCAGGTGGCGTGAGTAGTGAAACTATTTCACATTGTTTTAACTGAAGCCCAAACCCGTAACTCAAATATTTTACTTCTGCGATCATATCGTAGAAACTTTTATTTTTCTTACGATGATTCTCCACTTCACTCTGAAATTCTTTGAACTTTTCAATTGTTTCAGACTTGTGTTTCATCACGTAGATATACTCATATTTGCTCAAATCATCTGTGAAGATCAGAAAATAATGATACCTGCCGCGAGCCTCAATATTCATCGGACCACATACATCAGTATGTATGATTTACAACAAATCTGTTGCTCGCTCCATTGTTCCGGAGAACGGAGTCTTAGTCATCCTGCCCATGAGTCATGGTTCGCAAGCATCAACTGATTCATAATCAAGTGATTCCAAAAGCCCATCAGCATGGATTTTCATCATGCGCTTTACACCAATATGACCTAAACGGCAGTGCCACAAATAAGTTGCACTATCATTATTAACTTTGCATCTTTTGGCTTCAATATTATAAAAATGTGTATCACCACGATCGAGATCCAACAAACCATTTTCATTGGGTGTATGACCATAGAAGGTTTTATTCATATAAAAAGAACAACAATTATTCTCTAACTTACACGAATAACCGTATTGCAATAAACATGATCCAATCATATTCATGCTCAACGCAAACACTAAATAACATTTATTTTAGGTTTAACACTAATCCTGAAAGTGTAGGGAGTGTGCGATGATGATCATATCAATCTTGGAACCATTTCCAATACAGATCGTCACTTCACCCTTAACTAGTCTCTGTTCATTCTGCAACTCCCGTTTCAAGTTACTATTCTTAGCAACTGAACAAGTATCAAATACTAAGGGGTTGCTATAAACATTAGTAAAGTACACATCAATAACATGTATATCAAATATACCTACGTTCACTTTGCCATCCTTCTTATCCGCCAATTTCTTAGGGTAGTTTCGCTTCCAGTGACCAGTCTCTTTGAAGTAGAAGCACTCAGTTTCAGGCTTAGTCCAGACTTGGGTTTTTTCACTTGAGCCGCAACTTGCTTGCCATTCTTCTTGAAGTTCCCCTTTCTTCCCTTTGTCCCTTTACTTGAAACTAGTGGTTTTGTTTACCATCAACACTTGATGCTTTTCTTGATTTCTACCTTCGTCGATTTCAGCATCACGAAGAGCTTGGTAATCGTTTCCGTTATCCCTTGCATATTATAGTTCATCACGAAGTTCTACTAACTTGGTGATAGTGACTAGAGAATTCTGTCAATCACTATTTTATCTGGAAGATTAACTCCCACTTGATTCAAGCGATTGTAGTACCCAGACAATCTGAGCACATGCTCACTGCTTGAGCTATTCTCCTCCATCTTTTAGCTATAGAACTATTTGGAGACTTCATATCTCTCAACTCGGGTATTTACTTGAAATATTAAATTCAACTCTTGGAACATCTCATATCGTCCATGACGTTCAAAACGTCTTTGAAGTCTCGATTCTAAGTCATTTAAGCATGGTGCACTAAACTATCAAGTAGTCATCATATTGAGCTAGCCAAACGTTCATAACATCTGCATCTGCTCCTGCAATAGGTTTGTCACCTAGTGGTGCATGAAGGACATAATCCTTCTGTGCAGCAATGAGGATAAACCCTAGATCATGGATCCAATCCGCTTCATTGCTACTAACATCTTTCAACTTCGTTTTCTCTAGGAACATATAAAAATTAAACGGGGAGCAACATCGCGAGCTATTGATCTACAACATAGATATGCTAATACTACCAGGACTAAGTTCATGATAAATTAAAGTTCAATTAATCATATTACTTAAGAACTCCCACTTAGATAGACATCCCTCTAATCATCTAAGTGATCACGTGATCCAAATCAACTAAACCATAACCGATCATCACGTGAAATGGAGTAGCTTTCAATGGTGAACATCATTATGTTGATCATATCTACTATATGATTCACGCTCGACCTTTCGGTCTCAGTGTTCCGAGGCCATACCTACATATGCTAGGCTCGTCAAGTTTAACCTGAGTATTCTGCGTGTGCAAAACTGGCTTGCACCCGTTGTAGATGGACGTAGAGCTTATCACACCCGATCATCACGTGGTGTCTGGGCACGACAAACTTTGGCAACGGTGCATACTCAGGGAGAACACTTTTATCTTGAAATTTAGTGAGAGATCATCTTATAATGCTACCGCCGAACTAAGCAAAATAATATGTATAAAAGACAAACATCACATGCAACCTAAATATGTGACATGATAAGGCCATCATCATCTTGTGCCTTTGATCTCCATCTCCAAAGCATCGTCATAATTTCCATCATCACCGGCAAGACACCATGATTTCCATCGTCTTGATCTATATCAATGTGTCGTCACATGGTCGTCTCGCCAACTATTGCTCTTGCAACTATTGCTATCGCCTAGCGATAAAGTAAAGCAATTATTTGGCGCTTGCATCTTATGCAATAAAGAGACAACCATAAGGCTTCTGCCAGTTGTCGATAACTTCAACAAAACATGATCATCTTATACAACAACTTATATCTCATCATGTCTTGACCATATCACATCACAACATGCCCTGCAAAAAAAAGTTAGACGTCATCTACTTTGTTGTTGCAAGTTTTACGTGGCTGCTACCGGCTTAGCAAGAACCGTTCTTACCTACGCATCAAAACCACAACCATAGTTTGTCAAGTTGGTGTTGTTTTAACCATCACAAGGAGCGGGCGTAGCCACACTCGGTTCAACTAAAGTTGGAGAAACTGACACCCGCTAGTCACCTATGTGCAAAGCACGGCGGTAAAACCAATCTCGCGTAAGCGTACGCGTAATGTCGGTCCGGGCCGCTTCATCCAACAATACCGCCAAACCAAAGTATGACAAGCTGGTAAGAAGTATGACTTATATCGCCCACAACTCACTTGTGTTCTACTCGTGCATATGACATCTACGCATAAAACCTGGCTCGGATGCCACTATTGGAGAACGTAGTAATTTCAAAAATTTCCTACGCACACGCAAGATCATGGTGATGCATAGCAACAACAGGGGAGAGTGTTGTCCACGTACCCTCGTAGACCAAAAGCGGAAGCGTTAGCACAACACGGTTGATGTCGTCGTACGTCTTCACGATCCGACCGATCAAGTCCCGAACGCACGACACCTCCGAGTTCTACACACGTTAAACTCGATGACATCCCTCGAACTCCAATCCAGCCGAGCTTTGAGGGAGAGTTCCGTCAGCACGACGGCATGGTGACGATGATGATGTTCTACCGATGCAGGGCCACGCCTAAGCACCGCTACGATATGACCGAGGTGGATTATGGTGGAGAGGGGCACCGCACACGGCTAAGAGATCAATTGTTGTGTCTATGGGGTGCCCCCTGGCCACGTATATAAAGGAGTGGAGGAGGGGAGGGGCCGACCCTCTCTATGGCGCGCCCTAGGGGAGTCCTACTCCCACCGGGAGTAGGATTCCCCCTTTCCTAGTAGAACTAGGATCCCTTCCAAGTAGTAGGAGTAGGAGAGAAGGAAAGGGAAGGGAAAAGGAGAAGGAAGGAAGGGGGCGCCCCCCCTCCCTAGTCCAATTCGGACCATCCCATGGGGAGGGGTGCGGCCACCCTTTGAGGCCTTTCTCTCCTTTCCCGTATGGCCCATTAAGGCCCAACACAAATTCATGTAACTCCCTGGTACTCCTGAAAATACCCGAATCACTCGGAACCTTTCCGATGTCCGAATATAGTCGTCCAATATATCGATCTTGACGTCTTGATCATTTCGAGACTCCTCGTCATGTCCCTGATCTCATCCGGCACTCTGAACTCCTTCGGTACATAAAAACACATAAACTCATAATATAACCGTCATCAAACTTTAAGCGTGTGGACCCTACGGGTTCGAGAACTATGTAGACAAGACCGAGACACGTCCCCGTTCAATAACCAATAGCGGAACCTCGATGCTCATATTGGCTCCCACAAATTCTACAAAGATCTTTATCGGTCAGACCGCATAACTACATACGTTGTTCCCTTTGTCATCGGTATGTTACTTGCCCGAGATTCGATCGTCGGTATCTAAATACCTAGTTCAATCTCATTACCGACAAGTCTCTTTACACATTCTGTAATACATCATCCCGCAACGAACTCATTAGTTGGAATGCTTGCAAGGCTTAAGTGATGTGCATTACCGAGAGGGCCCAGAGATACCTCTCCGACAATCGGAGTGACAAATCCTAATCTCGAAATACGCCAACCCAACAAGTACCTTTGGAGACACATGTAGAGCACCTTTATAATCACCCAGTTACGTTGTGACGTTTGGTAGCACACAAAGTGTTCCTCCGATAAATGGGAGTTGCATAATCTCATAGTCATAGGAACATGTATATGTCATGAAGAAAGCAATAGCAACAAATTAAACGATCAAGTGCTAAGCTAACGGAATGGGTCAAGTCAATCACATCATTCTCCTAATGATGTGATCCCGTTAATCAAATGACAACTCTTTGTCTATGGCTAGGAAACATAACCATGTTTAATCAACGAGCTAGTCAAGTAGAGGCATACTAGTGACATTCTGTTTTTCTATGTATTCACACATGTATCATGTTTCCGGTTAATACAATTGTAGCATGAATAATAAAAATTTATCATGATATAAGGAAATAAATAATAACTTTATTATTGCCTCTAGGGCATATTTCCTTCAATGACAACATAAATCTCATCAAAATAACGAACGAATACCAAATTCACATGACTACTAATAGCAATACTTCTCCCATGTCCTCAGGAACAAACCTAACTACTCACAAAGCATATTGATGTTCATAATCAGAGGGGTATTAATATGCATAATGGATCTGAGCATATAATCTTCCACCAAGTAAACCAACTAGCATCAACTACAAGGAGTAGTCAACACTACTAACAACCCACAGGTACCAATCTGAGGTTTGGATACAAAGATTGGATACAAGAGATGAACTAGAGTTTGACATGAGATGGTGCTGGTGAAGATGTTGATGGAGATTGCCCCCCTCCCGTTGAGAGGATCATTGGTGATAACGATGGTGATGATTTCCCCCTCCCAGAGGGAAGTTTCCCCGACAGAACAGCTCTGCCGGAGCCCTAGATTGGTTCCGCCAAGGTTCCGCCTCGTGGCGGCGGAGTCTCGTCCCGAAAGCTTGCTTATGATTTTTTCCCTCGATGAAAGACTCCATATAGCTAAAGATGGGCATCGGAGGGCCACCAGGGGGCCCACGAGGCACGGGGCGCGCCTAGGGGGGTAGGGCGCGCCCCCCACCCTTGTGGCTGGTAGGTGGCCCCCTCTGGTACTTCTTGCGCTCAGTATTTTTTGTATATTCTGGAAATAACTTCCGTGAAGTATCAGGACTATTGGAGCTATGCAGAATAGGTCTCTAATATTTGCTCCTTTTCCAGCCCAGAATTCCAGCTGCCGGCATTCTCCCTCTTTATGTAAACCTTGTAAAATAAGAGAGAATAGGCATAAGTATTGTGACATAATGAGTAATAACAACCCATAATGCAATAAATATCGATATAAAAGCATGATGCAAAATGGACGTATCAACTCCCCCAAGCTTAGACCTCGCTTGTCCTCAAGCGAAAGCCGAAATCGAAAAATATGTCCACATGTTTAGATATAGAGGTGTCGATAAAAATAAAATACGGAAATGAGGGCATCATGATCATTCTTAGAACATCAACATATATATTTTGTCATATGATCTCTTATGCTAAAGTAACAATTCAGTCATAACTTCAAGTATGAATCATAAACTTCATTGAGAACCAACAAACTCTAATCTCAATCATTAAGGCAATCGCAATTTATCATAACATAGTAAAGAGTCAATATAAGAGCTTTTCAGCAAGTCCACATACTCAACCATCTTTTAGTCCTTCACAATTGCTAACACTCACGCAATATGTATGGGTATGAAGTTTTAATTGGACACAAAGAAAGATATGGGCTTATTGTTTTGCCTCCCAATGTTTTACCTCAAGGGTAATGTCAACAATAATAGTTCATGAAGACTCACATCCAATTAGCTATATATATCAGGATACTTCCAACACATTGTGCTTGCCAAAGGATAAAATGTAAAAAGGAAAGGTGAAGATCACCAAGACTCTTATGTAAGGTAGAAGATAAAAGTAAAATATAGGCCCTTCGCAGAGGGAAGCAGAGGTTGTCATGCGCTTTTATTGTTGGATGCACAAAATCTTAATGCAAAAGAACGTCACTTTATATTGCCACTTTTGATTTGGACATTTATTATGCAGTCTGTCGCTTTTATTTCTTCCATATCACAAGATCGTATAAAGCTTATTTTCTCCCACACTAATAAGTCATACATATTTAGAGAGCAATTTTTATTGCTTGCACCAATGACAACTTACTTGAAGGATATTACTCAATCCATAGGTAGATATGGTGGACTCTCATGGCAAAACTGGGTTTAGGGATATTTGGAAGCACAAGTAGTATCTCTACTTGGTGCAAGGAAATTGGCTAGCATGAGAGGGAAAGGCAAGCTCAACATGTTGGGCGATCCATGACAATATAATTTATCTCAGATGTAAGAAAACATAACCCATTACGTTGTCTTCCTTGTCCAACGTTAACTCTTGGCATGTCATACTTTAATGAGTGCTCACAATCATAAAATATGTCCAAGATCGTATATTTATATATGATCCTCTCTTTCTTTATTACTTCCTATTCATTGCAACGATGACCAGAACTATGTTTGTCAACTCTCAACAACTTTTATTCATCATAATCTTTATATGTGAGCACATTACTTTTCGTCAGATCCATATGATCTCTTTGTTTATTTTTATTTCTTCTCTTTTATTTTATTTAATTCCCTCAAGATCATAGCAAAATAATCAAGCCATTAACTCAACAGTAGTCTTTATTATATAGCTCACAGACTCGATTACATAGAGGGATCATAAAGCAAGACTCACAACTAGATCATACTCGAGCTTTATTCAACTAGATCAAGATATTATCCAAAGGATTGAACTAAGAAAAATGGTAAAGATAAAAGTGATGGTGATACGATACCGGGGCACTCCCCCAAGCTTGGCAGTTGCCAAGGGGAGTGCCCATACCCATGTGTTTATATCTCCCTCTTTGTTGGTGAAGAAGATGATGGTTTTTTTGATGGCGTAGGATTCTTCCTTAATTTGCACTTGAGGACAGAATTTTGATCCCTCTGGTCATCAATCTCCTGCTCCAGGCTTAATATCTTTTTGCATAATTCCTGCTTGTTTTCCTGCAAGAGGCGAAAAGGGATAAACTCGATCTTAAATTTCTTTGCTCTATCAGGGAGGATTGACTTTTTGAACTCCATGTGCATGTCCCCAGGTTGATGTAACGAGACTTCATCTTCATCTGAGCTTGTCTCCTCCTTTCCCTTGGGTTCATAGTCCTCTTCTTCTTCCATAGTCCAACCACAATGCTCCACATCCTCATAGACCTTAGGATCTGCAAGGTAATCAGCCACATAGCTTTCTCCATCTGAATCTTGGGACGACATGTTGCTCTAATCTACAGCAGGACAGCTCGAAACAAAGATAGGAGATATTTGTGTGATACGGTTGTCAAAACCTTCGGTAGATTATATAATGAATTTTTCCCGAGTAAAGAAGTATCGTGCAAGAAAACGGAGTCCGGAGAGCACACGAGGTGCCCACGAGGCAGGGGGCACGCCCAAGGGTGTAGGGCGCGCCCTCCACCCTCGTGGAAGCCATGTGTCCTTTCCGCTTTGCTTCTTATTTTCCTATTTTCTTAAGTATTCCAAAATGGAGAAAATTTTCCATTAGAACTTTTTTGGAGTCGGTTTACTTACCGTACCACGTACCTATTCCTTTTCGGAGTCTGAGACGTTCCGGAAAGTGTCCCTTATGTATTCCTCCGGGGTTACGGTTTCAATAATATTAGTTTCAACATTTATAGGATTACCTGAGATATAATGTTTAATTCTTTGACCGTTCACCACCTTCGGATCTGTGCCTTTGAAGTTGTTGATTTTTATGGCACCGGAATGATAGACCTCCTCGATAACGTAAGGACCTTCCCATTTAGAGAGAAGTTTGCCTGCAAAAAATCTTAAATGAGAGTTGTATAGTAATACAAAATCACCTACGTTGAACTCACGCTTTTGTATCCTCTTGTCATGCCATCTTTTAACTTTTTCTTTAAACAGTTTGGCATTCTCATAGGCTTGGGTTCTAGTTCGAGAGGTAACTGACATGCTTTTCCATAAACGATTTTATACGGAGACATACCCATAGGATTTTTATATGCAGTTCTATAGGCCCATAATGCATCATCAATTTTCTTGGACCAATTCTTTCTAGATCTATTAACATTCTTTTGCAAAATTAATTTGAGCTATCTATTACTCAATTCTACTTGACCACTAGATTGTGGGTGATAAGGAGATGCAATTCTATGATTAATGTCATACTTAGAAAGCATTTTACGAAAGGCACCATGAGTAAAATGTGAACCACCATTAGTCATTAAATATCTAGGGACTCCAAACCTCAGAAAAATAACTTCTTTAAGCATCTTAATAGAGGTGTTATGATTAGCACTACTAGTTGGAATAGCTTCTACCCACTTAGTAACGTAATCAACATCAACTAAGATATGTGTATACCCATTAGAGGAAGGAAAAGGTCCCATATAATCAAAGCCCCAAACATCAAATGGTTCAATAACAAGTGAATAATTCATAGGCATTTCTTGACGTCTACTAATATTACCAATTCTTTCACATTCATCACAAGACAAGACAAACTTATGGGCATCCTTGAAGAGAGTAGGCCAATAAAAACCGGATTGCAATACATTATATGCAGTTCTATCTCCAACATGGTGTCCTCCATAAGCCTCGGAGTGACACTTGTGTAGGATCTGTTCCTGTTCATGCTCAGGTACACAACATCTAATTATACCATCTACTAATTCTTTATAAAGATGTGGGTCATCCCAAAAGTAATGTCTCAGATCATAGAAGAACTTTTTTCTTTTCCTGGTATGTGAAACTACATGGTATAAATTAAGCAACAATATAATTAGCATAATCAGCATACCATGGAGCAGTTCAAGAAGCATTTATGACATTTAATTGTTCATCAGGAAAGCTATCATCAATAGGTAGTGGGTCATCAAGAACATTTTCTAACCTAGAAAAGTTGTCTGCAACGGGGTTCTCAGCTCCCTTTCTATCAATAATATGCAAATCAAATTCTTGTAGCAAGAGAACCCATCTAATAAGTCTAGGCTTAGCATCTTTATTTTCGATAAGGTATTTAATAGCAGCATGATCAGTGTGAGTAGTTACTTTAGAATCAACAATATAAGGTCTGGACATATCACAAGCAAATACAACTGCTAATTCCTTTTCGGTAGTAGCATAATTTCTCTAGGCACTGTCTAGAGTTTTACTAGCATATTGAATAACATTTAATTTCTTATCAACTCTTTGCCCTAGAACAACACCTACAACATAATCACTAGCATCACACATAATTTCAAAGGCTAAATTCCAATCAGGTGGCTGAACAATAGGTGGAGAAATCAATGCTTTCTTAAGTATATCAAATGCTTCTACGCAATCATCATCAAAGACACAAGGAATATCTTTTTGTAATAGATTAGTCAGAGGCCGATAAATTTTTGAGAAGTCCTTAATGAAACTCCTATAAAAACCTGTGTGACCGAGGAAGCTTCTTATACCTTTAATGTCCTTGGGAGATGGCATCTTTTCAATAGCATCAACTTTAGCTTCATCAACTTTAAACCTCTTTCAGAAATTTTATGCCCTAAGACAATACCTTCATTAACCATAAAGTGGCACTTCTCCCAATTTGAAACGAGATTAGTTTCTTCACATCTCTGCAAAACTCGATCAAGGTCGCTCAAGCAATCATCAAAAGATTAGTTTCTTCCGTGATGATATATGTTTGTCACAGTAGGTCGATTTTTTGTCATGCATGTACATCCATGACAAATTTATGACAGAATCAAGATAGTCATACCTATGCTGTCGTAGAAGTGTTCCATGACATTACCAAAATTATTATCACGGAAGTGTCCACTTCCATGACAATAAATCGCGCGTCACAGAAGTGCTTTCATCAAGGGTGACCGACACGTGGTATCCACCGTAACGGAACGCCGTTAAGCTATCGTGTCGGGTTTTGGATCTGATAACCCGTTAACATCCCCGACTAATGGGGATTTTCCATGTGTAAAATCATCATTGGCTAGAGGAAACACGTGTCAGCTCATCATTGGGACAGATATCATCCACTCACTGGACAGAAGGCGCCGATGATAGGTCGACACGTGGCACGGCCCAACAATGGCCCATTCCTATGAAAAGGCCAGCCCATTTGACTTGGTCAAAAGCTGGCGGGCCGGCCCATGGAAAGCCTGTTAACGGCCTGTTCGCATATAGCCCATTTACAGCCCGCTAACCCAAGGCCCGTTACGCCCTCTCCGAATTAGGCCCAGTAGCGTCATCTAGGCCGTCCAATATGATTTCAGCTCGTTTTCACTTCTGGCCCATGTATAGCCCATGACGTCTTTCAGCCCATATGAGGCCCTTTGTTACTCTTGGCCCATTAGCGGCCCGTGTTGAAACTGGCCTGAATGAAGGGTGTATCACTTTACACCCATTAACGGCCCGTGGTGAAACTGGCCCGTAATGAACAGTGTATCACTTTATATCCATTAACGGCCCATTATTCCGTTAGGCTGTCTCCAGCCCATGTTATCTTTCGGCCTTCTCAGAGCCCATTTATTCTTGGGCTCATTTCCAGAATTCGTTTACTTACGGTCCGTTATTGTCATTTTCTGCTTGTGGGCCAAATTCAGCCCATGGTTATAGTCGGCCCGTTTGTGGTCCGTTAATACATTGGGCCGTTTTCATAGCATCATCAAATACGGCCTATTAGCGATGGCCCGTTATGGTCAGCCCATGAACGGACGATTCCAACTCTAGCCCGTTTACGGCCAGAATGCGGTCTGTTTGGCCCATGTTTGGCCAATCGATCATACGGCCCGTATAAGGCCCATTGATGATACGGCCCATAGAAGGCCCATTGATGATACGGCCCATAGAAGGCCCATTGATGATACGGCCCGTAGAAGGCCCATTGTTTCTACAGCCCATAGAAGGCCCACTGTTTCTACGGCCCGTAGAAGGCCCATTGTTTCTACGGCCTGTAGAAGGCCCACTGTTTCTATGGCCCGTAGGAGGCCCAGTGTCACTACAGTAAATATTAGCCCATGGTTATTGTGTCCTAGTTTTAAAAAATAGGTTATTGCAGCCACTAGCAAACCGCAGAAAAAGAACTGCACTGACTACAAGCAAACAAATAAACAAGAGAACAAGGAAATAAATAAGCAAGCAACTTATACTAGGCTATCACGGCTATTACACATATTAAATCCACTGGGCATCAAAGTTCGCCACATGTGCAAATATAGGGAACACAGCAGCATATAAACACCGCAGCAAAACAAGACCAGAACTGAAACCACTTCAGAAGAGCTCAAGAAACAATATCCTGGGTACCCATAATGCTGGCAAGATGCTTAGCAAGCTTATTAAGTTTCTCTTGTTTGGCGCTTAAGTCCTCCAGCGCTTGCTGTTGCACCAGAAAGTATGCATCTAAATTTTGCAGGGACTTCCTCAGTCCTTCGGCTTCCTGTCGCATAACATCTGATCGATGTCTTTCAACTTGAAGTTGAGACTCAAGAAGCTGAACTGATTCAAGCAATGAGTTCGAAGAGCTGGTGCCAGCAGTGGTAGCCAGTAACTCGAACACTACATCAAGACAGGACTTTGGGGTTGTCTCAATGTCTTCAATATAGTTTTTATCAGCTTTCTTGGAGACCAACAGGGATGTCTCACTATCTTGAACCTTATCTGCATTACTTCCTTTACCATTGCATAACAGGGTACTCTTCTACAATACTTTATCTGCGTTCTAAAAGATAAACAAACAAACACATCTCAGGTTTACAATGTAGTATATGAAACTCATTTTGGTAAACCAGTTCAATAGTAAGGTGGACAGGATAACATCATGAAACAAACATATATCTATGTAGTATGGTCACTGTTTGGTCTATATCATTCTAGTTTATGTTGCCAAAACAAGATAGATACAGTTCGAATCATATCTATTTAAGACAAAGCAACATAGACAGAATATAAGTGTGGGAAACTACACAGCAATAACAACACTTGTAATGTGAATGGCATGAGAACATAACTGTTTATTCAATTGAAACTGAAATCAACATAGAGCAAGTTACAACAGCAAACAACCAAACACGTTGAAGAAACAGGTTTAAAACATACCTGTTGCGCCATTGGAGTTTCAATTGCATCCTTCAAATTTGAAATTAGTCGGTATCAGTAAATACAGTGAGGCAAGAGCAAAGTAGTATGAACCATAGCTACGGAACCTGACCTGAGAACAATTCTTCTTCTGCTTTAAGCATTGACTTTGGGTTCGGAGTGGTGGTCCTCGTGATTTGGGCACTGCAGTTGCCTTACTAACTGCTCGTGTTTGGGTGCTCTATGGTGGAGATGGTGTTGTGTCAATAGGAACTGGGTGTCTATCTGTTGGGGTTGGGGTTAGAAGGGGTGTAGCTGGTTCTCTGTCCAACTGGGTAGGGGTACAATCTGCATGAGTGTGGGTTATGTGTGGTGGAGCTGGTTCTTGGGCAAGTACAACCGTGGTTCTATCTGCATCAACAGGTAGCACGATCTTTTATGAAGACCGTGTTTTTACTCCCACAGATACTGCAATCACTCCCTCCAATTGAAATGGCTGATAAACAAGAAATGTAATTGAATGTACAGACATTGTAAGATAGACAGGTGCAATGGATAGTAGGGAAGAAAACAGGGTATGAAATAATTCACATTTATGTTGTCTAAGCAAACAGAATAGCAGGACATAATTTCACATATATGATGGCTAATTAAACAGGATAGCATGACACAATTTCACATTTATGATGGCTAACTAAACAGGATAGAATGACATACTTCAAAATATGATGACTATGTAAACATGATGACATGATATAACTATACGACGTGTCTATTAAAGTGGTTGGCATGCCATAAATCACAAACATGCCGTCGATGGACACATGACGGCATGATATAATTCACGGATAGAATGACATAATTTAAATATGATTACTATGTAAACAGGATGTGATGATATAACTATATTATGTCTTTAGAAAATGGGTTGGCATGCCATAATTCAGATACATGCTGTCTATGTAAACATCATGGCATGACATAATTCAAATATATGATTTATATACTAAGGAAGTGAGCAGAGGGCAATCGCATATATGATGTGTCAACTAAGGAGATGGCATTCAATATTGTGTATATGATGTAAAAACTAAGCATTGCAATACAACATATGCATTATATGAGTAATATAACCCTGCCAAGTTTGAGCATACACCTCAGGGGGATAATAGGACTGGTCATCTAAAGAGCTATCTGTAACCAGCAAGATATCTGCTTCAGCAGGTAGCATTGTCTGCTCTGAAGACCTTGTTTTCACTCCAGATTTCTCCATCACCAATTCAAATGGCTGATGCACAGGAAGAGCAGTTGAATATACAAACATTGTCGACAAAATCAATGAGAAATACAAAAAAAGGACGGCATGATATAATTCACATATATGACGCTTGCCTAAACAGCATGGCATTGCATAATTCACATACATAATGCCTTGCAACAAGATAACATTGCATAATTCACATATATAATGTCGTGCAACAAGATGGCATTGCATAATTCACATATATGGTAATTAGACATTAAACAGGCGGCATTCACACAAAGCATGTCTAAACTAAGCAAATGACATAGCAATGCAAGATACCATACGCACGATATGAGCAACATA
>NC_041384.1:138805162-138826417 GCF_002162155.2 Triticum dicoccoides
TAAGGAGCTATCGGTAACCAGAAAGACATGCGCTTCGTCAGATAGCATTGTTTGCTCTGAAGACCTTGTTTCCACTCCAGATTTTTCCATGACCGTGCCAAATGGCTGATGCATAGGAAGAGTAATTGAGTGTACTAAAATTGTTGACAAATTTAACACGTAATAAAAAATGATGGCATGATATAATTCACATATAAGATGACTGGCTAACTAGGGTGGCATTGCAAAATTCACATATATGATGCCTGGCTAGACAAGATGGCATTGCATGATTCACATATACAATAAAGAAACTAAACAGATGGCATTGACACAAAGCGTGTCTAAACTAAGAAGATGACATCTTTAATGTATACAGTAAGCAATGCAAGGCACCATATGCATGATATTACCAACATCAGCATGCCAAGTTAGAGCGAAGACCTCATGGGGTAAATAGGAGTGATCTTCTCCTACTGAATCCCCCTCATAACAGTTATCGTCCTCTTGATTACGATCCGAAATGGGTGGAGGGGGGCTGCCTTTGCGCCCACCATGGAACGACGTCTGCATGAAATTTTATTGCCACGCAAGGCTCGTCTCTTTTGCTCTACATGATCAGTTCCATTGTGTACAATAACTGGCATGCATAGGAATAAAACATAGTGAGATTATGTAAGGAGTGCATGCACAAATCCAGAGTGATGGTAGAAAACTGTGGATGGACCCAAAACGAATGATAGTAGGCAGATAATAGCTTTAGTTAAAAAATATAGATAATGGCTCCTTTAATGTTTGTTTGCACCCAACATGAAACTCATAATAGACACCGGAGATTAACCAGATAGTAGACAAATAGTACTGATTGCTGCCCCAATATGTACCCCACAACCATTTAAAAACTCAAGTTTCAGCATTAGTTTGGACCTGACTCGGAGTCTAATAGGTGAACACGACGATAATGTAGCATGTCATCATATTAAGCGACGCATAACGTAAGCAGACACGGAAGAGTGCGACCTCTCTTGCGGACCCGTGTAGTCCTCAAGGTCATCTGCTCAGTTGATGATGGTAATGCAGTTGCCATGGCTGCCGGCGGCAGGGAAGAAGATTTGAGGCGGCGAAAGACAGTCTGGAGAGCGGATCCCTGCTGTGGTGAACCCTTCCATCGTTGGAGCAGCTGAGCTGGGGTGGAACACAATGCCGGAGGAGCAGGACAAACCACACAAGGTTTTCTTTGACACATATCTGTAATAGAAGTAATTGAGTAAGGGCTTGTTTGAATTTGAGGATTCTAACAATGCAGGGATAGGAAATAGACATGAATATGATAGGAATGCACGTGCAAAACAGAGAATTTAAAAACACAGGATTTCTGCCAATCTGGGTGTTTGATTCACAACAATTGGAAGATCACAGGATGCAAAAAAGCATGGTGAGATTAAGTCAAACCACAAGAAAATGTACGGTTATAATGCTATTATGCTACTATCTCTTAGTCTTGTGCTTGATGAATAGGAATATGAAAAGGAGGAGAAGTGAAAATTAGAATTCCTACGGTTTTTCTTTCAAGGAGACACTAAAGGAACAAATCCTACAGTTTTCCTTTGCTCCATTCCTTTGCACCAAATTCATGAAAAGTAGTAGCATAGGAAACTTTCCAATTCCGATGTTTTTCATTCACTTTTCCTTTCAAGCACTGGCGATTCTAGTAGGCAGGCTTGAGCAAGGAAAATCCTACACTAAAAAATGTTTTTGTGCTACTTCTATTACTTTGGACCCAGGCCACTGCCGTACTAGCTCAACTCCCAGGCCCATCGACAAATGCACAACTCAAATGCGCAGAGATAAATAATGATGGCGTTCAAGAGAGTCCATCACGGATAGCTAAGTTTCCTGGTACCTCACTGCTTGTCATATAGTAGGATAAAATAATCGTATTTCCCGTTACTACGAGTGGTTAGTAGACAATATATATAACATGTATAGTAAAAAAGAGATGCACCAAGTGTACAACCTCTTTGGCGAAGACATGTCGATCTCCGCGTGATTGGGTTGGCCGGTGAGGATGATCCGGCTGACTTGGCTGTCGGAGGAGGGGAAGAAGATCTTAGGCGTCTGGAGATGGAGCCCGAGGTACTGCTCCGCTGTGATGGAGGGTTTCGTCGTTGGAGCAGCTCCGGTGAGTTGTACGACACCGAGGCTGAAGCAGGGCAAGAGAGACAACGAACAACGTTAACCCGAGTGGAATTCTAATAGCATCTCCAATACATGACGTAAAATACATAAACACAAAGTGCTAGATGTAAAATACATCAGCCGCTCATCTCTGAACTTAACTGTCGAAACTAAATTTTGCTGTCGAAACTAAACGCACTAGCAAGGTGAGGCTACACGTCGGTCAACTGACTTTTTCATCTTTGGTCAGTCGATTTTGCAGCCGTTGGATATGAAATCATGGGCTTGCGGTTCATCTTCAACCTCCACCCCCCTGAGCCGGCCAAACAGCAGCCCCCCGCCGCCCGCGGCCAGTGCTGCGTCGCCCCGCCCGCCCCAAAAACACTCCCCACCGCCGGTCCACCGCCGTCCCGGCCATCCCTCTAGCCACCCCCCCCCGTGCCGAGCTTTTTCTCCGGCGATCCCCACGCCACCGCCCCGCCAACGCCCCGCAACCTCCGGCGACCACCGCCCCCATCCTGAACCCTAAGATAGATAGTGGGGTACCTCTCCGACGAGCCCCCCTCCCCGCTGCGGCTGGTTCTTCCTTCACCCCGGCGGCATCGAAGTGAAGTGTATCTAAATCGGAGCAGCATCGCAAGCAAGAGCAAGAGCAAGAGCAGCAGTGCGAGCAAGAGCAATAGCAAGAGCAGACCAGGCAGGGGACCAAGAGCAAGAGCAGAGCAGCAGCGCGAGCGAGAGCCAAAGCAGCAGCAGGTCCTACTGATGTGGACGTCGCCGCCGAGGGAGCGACACCGTGGAGGAAGTGGCCAGCGACGCCGCCGTGGATGGATCCGCGCCGTGTCAGCTCGGGACCAAGCGCCGGCAGCATCATGAGATCGAATCAAGAAGAAAATGCAGCGATTAGTGTACAACCTCTTTGGTGGCGCCGATTAGGCCGAAGCTTCATCCGAGGAAACGGTGATGATGATGCTCTTCCGGTGGTGCAGGTGAAGACGGTGGTGTGGGAATGAAGGTGGCGCGAAAGACGAGGGGAACGTCAGGGCAGCTCCTTGGAGGTGGAGGACGGTGTGGCTGAACCGGCGGGACAATGAGATCAACGACAGATCCTCATCCGGTACAGTGGATGAGGGACGTCGAGGTGTTGCTATGGACGACGTCGTCGGGGAAGAGGCTCCGGCTGGGTGGCAGACGGAGCAGGGTGTGGGGTTTCGTCGCGGGTTTTTTCAGCCTCGGTGTACGAATGGGTGGGCGGATGGGATGGCAGTGGGGAACCATGGCTTAGAGACGCGCTTGTCCAAAATGTGGGGTAAGTTACGAAAGTACCCCCACCGATTTGAGGCGGTTCTTTTGGTTCAGGGGTACCACGGGCATTTCGCGTGTTGGGATTTCACAGGAGGTGGGAGTTTTCGCGCGTGTTGTAATTTCGGAATAGCAAGGTGCGGGTTGAGATTGAGGGAGTTGTCGGAGCACAATGAGACAAAGATATATCTTAAATATTTCGGGCTAACAAGGTGCGGGTTGAAGAGGCGGGAGTTTCCCAGCACGATAGACAGAGACGCTAGCTTGAATTTTCGGCATAACAAGGCGCGGCTTGAAATTTCGGAAGAACAAGCTTAACGTGTACCCAAAAAAAGACATTTTGCACCTCAACATGCACAACACACACACACAAACACCATTTAGACTAGAGTAAGGTACACGTCCATTGCACGCATGAGATTTGGCAACAGAATTATGAATAAATACCACATTATAGCATGCAAGATTTGAGTCATATATGCATGATGTAGATGTTCGTTTAATTATTATAGTTCATTTCATTCAAAATCATCTAGTTTTTATAAGAAAGCTAATCTATTTTAAGATTCATGGAATTGTGCGTCATAATACATAAAGTAAAAACAAATAATGCTAAATCATGTAGAAAAACATTTGGGCAATTCTGATACGGAAGATTCTAGAACAAATAAGAAGTGCTTGTGTTTTGATGTTTGTGCATTATGCTTAAGTTCAACCATGGAGTCTTCTAAATTGTACATGTGGCGAAATCTGGTGGAATCTAGATGATTTCCAACGGCCAGTAGTGCTCAAATTTGCCATCTTTGGACCATTGGATTCGCCTCATCCAACGACCATCTTTCAAAGTTAAATTTACCCGCACACAATATAAAAAAAATATATAGGGGTATAGATATAGATATGTGATGCAAAAGGCGCCCATCATCTCCAATTAGAATAGTGTGTCCATGCACGGATGCGACGTGGCCAAATGATGTCTGCCATCGATATCTCAAATTCAAATCAGTCTGACCTTGTTCAATGTGTATAAATTACAACATGCTCGTTTCCAAACCACACCGCGCAGATCTCCGTTACATTCATGCATGCATGGGTTTCAAACATCAGGATCTCTTATTCAAATATTTGAATTCAACTTTACATTGATTGTGACCTCACCTATTCTGCTATTCTTTTACACCCACACAGTAGTCTTCTCTTTATAATTGTACCATTAACCTTCTCTCGTGCATGCATGCACACACACTACCAGTCGGCATTATCCAACGCACGCATGCAATCTTTTTCTTCAGGTCGGTCTCCCATGAAGGCACACACCAACACACATCCCCCTCTCCATCATATCGGGCATTCTTTATCTCTCACGCGTGCATGCGCAACGATCGATGTTCCTCTATGTATGTGTGTATATAGCTAGGTCTTTCATAGTTTTCCACACAAACCGATCAATCGATATATCCAATGAGGTCTCACCCTCTTTCCCACGTCCACATCGATCAATCTATACCTCTCTATATAGGATTAACAAATATAGCTAATACACCCACATTAATTATGTATCCAATCTCCCCCTCTCATCATCGATGCCTTCCGCTTCATCTCTCAGATGCGTGCACAATGACGAAGACAGGGGCAGTAAGGGCCCTGCCCCCTCCCCCCTAACATCACTATATATCAAGGCTAATATGAATGTGATCATTAGACAATTGCTGCTAAAAATGGTTTAAGTTCATGAATTGACCCTCCTCGTAAAGGATTAGCAATGCTTGGCCCCCTAGCTCATTTATTTTTCATGGCTCCGCCACTGCGTGCATCAGCGCATGTGTTCGCCCTCTCTCTCTAAATATCGATCTCGCACTTGTGCATTCCTTCATAGTCTCCCTCCACTCGGCCCCTCGCACCATCTTCTAGCCCCCACCGGATTTTGCCACATGTACAATCTAGCAGACTCCATGGTTGAACTTAAGCATAATGCACAAACCTCAAAACAACAACGGTTCTCTTTTGTTCTAGAATCTTCCGTATCATAACTGCCCAAGCTTTTTTCTAGTTGAATTGCCATTATTTGTTTTTACTTTATGCTTTACAACGCACATTTCCATGAATCATAAAATAGATTAAGGGCTTCTTTGATTCAAAGGATTCTCAAAGGAATTTTGGAGGATTCTAATCATTAGGAATTTTTCCTATCTTGGTTGTTTGATTCGTAGGATTGTAAACCATATGAATTTTTCCATATGATTCATTTGCACTAGATTTCATAGGAAACATCCCATCCACTCAAACCTCTTTGAAAGAATTCTGCGTTTTTTCTATGCACAATCAAACACTCGTACAATCCTGTAGGATTCAAGACGACATTCCACTATAGTCCCATGTTTTTCCTATCCCCGCGTTCTTAGGTTTTTTATAAAAACTAATTGATTTTGAATGAGATGAACTATAAGAATTAAAAGAAGGGCTACATCAGGCATATATGACTCAGAGCTTACATGCTATAGTGTGTTATTTATTCATAATTTGGTTGCAAAATCTGATGCATGCAATGCACGTGTACCTTACTAGTACTTCGAGTATGTGCAAAACACGTAAATTAGAATACCAATGGCATGCTACACAGTGTCTCTCTTACAGTTCATAAAGCCACGTGGCACATGTGTAGGCATTGTCGCGACCTCCTTGCATGGATTGATCACAGTGACGTGCTGCTGGTTCCAGAAGAATGTACTCGTCATCCCTGAGCCGTACTGGCGGTACATGCACGAAGCGAAGATGTGCACGCACGCCATGCACGCACTCATTCCTCGCACGCACACGCGGGTACACGGGCGGACGCAATTTTGTACCAAGATCCACCCCATGTGATAATTTGACATGTGTAAAGTCGTTCACTTCATTGATGGTCAATTAATACAGCGCATGCAAATTGAGTGGACGTGAGGGCGGAAGAAAGACATTATTACTCCACTGCACGCATGCGAGTAGTTAAATCGTGGGTTGCTAGTAGTACGTCCATTGGTCTCCTTCGTATTTTGTGCCAATTTTTGACAGTAACATAATATTTACGCATTTGAGCAGTGTAGTAGTACTTGAAATTTATGTTCCGCTAAACTCATCGGGAGCCGTTTCGGGCCTCGAAACCAAAACCATCAATTAATCTTTACCTTGTTCCCATCACATTCGAAAGCCTGCTCACACCTACTAGTAGTACGTACCAAACCTGAACGTGTTCCCACTATGCAGGTATTAGTACTAGTGCTAGTACTTAGGTTATAAAAAGGGGAACTACCTAACCGAAAATCACTCTACCTTTCCTCCTCATAAGTGCTTCTTCTTCGTCCGTCGTTGCCATGGCCGGTGAGCAGAGCTCTAGGTCGAAAACTACTCATAACAAGGGAGCGACAACCAAGGTTGCGGAAAAAAAAGAGGTCTCTGCCACGCAGAGACCTCGAAAGATCTCTCACAGGCAGGCGATGGCTCCCAGGAGCGCCCTAGCCACGGAGGCGAACATGCCGAGCCGGCGGAGCTGGAGTCGTTATCCCTCGACGACATGCTTGATCAGCTCAATAAGCAGAAGGTGTTCATCCAAGGCTTGATGGAGTTGCTGAAGGAGAGCCTCGACGACATGCCCGCTGAGCTCAATCAGCAGGGGGAGTTGACCGCCGGCTTGGTGATGCTGCTGAAGAAGAGCATTGCCTCGGAGAAGAAGGCGACCAGCGAAATCCTACGACTTCGGGAGGACAATGCGAAGCTCTGCCACGAGATCAACCTGTTGAAGGAGAATAACGGCGGCTGGAAGAAGCTACATGAGAATAGTAGTTCCTCGATGAAGATGCTGCAGGCCCTTGCCATGGAACAGAAGGAAGAGTTGGCGAAGCTCCACATCGAGCATCCGGCTGCTGTCAAGGCACGTAATATGGCCGTGGAACAGATGATGAAGGCTCACGTCGAGAAATGCCGCGTCATGGACACAATGAAGAAGATGGCGGAGGAGACACGCAAGGAGATGGAGGTCGTGGAGGCGATGAAGAAGCAGTTACAACTCCGCGGTGAATTAGATCATTTGGGGTGATAATCTTCCTTCTTCTTTTGCTCATGTGTTTCATCTGTTGCTTCGGGTGTTTCGCCGCATGTGTCACGTTCTCTGCGAGGCATGAATAGAACAATGTTTTTTGAGGGAATGAATAGAACAATGCTAACAATGAGATGACTAGCAAATTAGATCATTTTTTATCGTCATATGGCACTGGGCTGCCGTGTTTTGTGCTCCTCCGTCGCAGTACTACTCCAGTGGAAAACTTGAGTATACCACATGGTTCTTTGCTCCTCCTCGATCAGGTCATCGGCGCATTTATACGAGCAGTCAAATCACAAGGCCCCGCCTTCCAGCAGTAATGAGCCATCAAATCACAAAGGCCCACGCCTCTCGTGAAACCGACCAAGCTAGACTGCCCCGCCCTCTAGCATTTAAAAAAATGTATACTTTTGTACAGCAGTAGTATCGATGGATTGTGCCATGGAGCAAAACTTGAAATTAAAAAAATGTGGTACATATAGAGAGCGCTCGTCGCCAAATTATGCATATAGTACTATTAAAAAGGCTGGTCACAATAATGGTGTCCAGCACAACCCACCCCTCAAATAAAACTAAGAGAGTGCATGGATACGTTTTAGTCCCATGACTAAAAGTAGAGGGACTAAAACATGCTAGCCTCACCCATGCCTTGATCCAAATACTAAAAAGGCTAAAATCAAGTTAATGAGCATTTATTATCCTCCAAACCCTCCAATCCAGAACTCGCCTGTGTTAAGGGAGAGGAGTTAAATGAGTAGAGAGAGGACTAATCCACATTTTAGTAGGGGTACCCTTGACTAAAAAAATTAGTCTCAAGACTAGTTTTAGCCCCTCTTTAGTCAGGGGTGCTTGGAACTTTAGCCTCTTAAAGAGACTATTTTTAGTCAGACTAAAATAAGTGCCTTGGATCCAAGCACCCTCTAAGCATCCTGGAATTCTTTGACAAAACTAAGCACCCTGAAATTCTTTGACAACTAAACTGCTGGCTATATGATGTTGGCCATATATATTGTACGTATATAATGTGAAGAAATGAGTGGTAGTACTATACCAACTAAAAGATGAAAGGTAAGAAATACTAGTATGTATGTACTGAAGAGTTAAAGTAACGAGAAGAAACATAACATAGATCTGCTGGGGGCTCAGCACAACACACCCCTCAAATTAAATTAAGCACACCTGAAATTAAACTTTGCAACTATTCCGGTAGACACTGCATTAGAACCACCATGAGCAACGACACTGCCACCTAACTCGGAGTCCTCGTCCACGTCCTCGACTTCGTCCTTGTCCCTCTTCCTCTTGGTCGATACTTCTTTGCTTGAACCGCACACTTGGTTGTTGCTCTTCATCCAACCCTTGTAGATATTGAAGCAAAGGTAGCCATCCATTGCAGCGTAGTGGATGTGGTATATATCTAGTACATTCTGCTGCCATGCATGATGATGAAACGTGTGTGGAGGTTTCTCCAGTTTACCGTACGAAGGATGAACCATGGCTCCTGCCATGGTCAGCATTGAAGGCTGACGAGCGGACACCAGCCGATTCTTCTGGAGGTCGAAGGTGTTGCCTACAACGACGCCTATCCGATGCAGGGCATCTTTGTTGTTACCAAAGTCTACAGTAACGAATTTGACTAGGTTATTCTCGAGGAAGTCCTTAAAATCCTGGCACTCAACGTCGGCATGGCATATATGGTAGACCAAGCATAAGTCATGCACGCAAACCTGGATCACGGCGGGCTTCTTCCTCTCTTCCTCTCTTTATCCTTTAGATCATTCTCTCGTCCCAGGAATGTGGTGTACTCAACATCTAGCCCAGCGACCCACTCATCATCCAAGTCTTCGAACATGCGTCTGAAGCGAGAAAGGCATTCTTTCACCGTCGCGGAAGAACGGGTGTAGATGACGTCGAACTCATCGCCGGTGATGGTTCTAACCTTGTACTCACCGCCGATCGTGGAGATTTGGGATGCCATGGATTTGGGAGGAGGGTTAGGATTAGTGGAACTGCCGTAGTGTGAATGGACGAGATGACTAGGAGCAAACCGCCATAGTATTGAAGGACGTGCGGGGACGAGTAGGAGCGAACTGCCAGTGTGCGAATGGCAGGGTAGTGGCTTTCCATTCTCCCATGATACGGGCTTCCGAGAGCCCTTGGATCTGAGATTCTAGACCTATGGGTGGATATCCTATCTTGGAGGGTTATTCTGCAAATTTTCAGCAACTTAGCATGCGACTATTTGATCTCAGATCCAGGGGCTGCCAGCAGCCCGTATCATGGTCGCGCCTACCACGACCGTAGCGTCGCTCGCGCGGTCGCACCCTTGGAGATTTAACACGGTGCGTTAGGCTATCTGATGTTGGCATGTCATACATAGTCATCACTTAGTCACTCATACTACAACAAGGTTGGCTATAAGTGTAGTTTTTTTACTCCTCTCTATCTCTTTCTTCGCACTCAAGGAAGAAACGGTGCTAAGCGCGTGTATTTATTGCATTTGCCAAGGAGTGACCTCTTCCAATGAAATGGTGTTGCTAAGTTTGCTTCATTTAATTAGCTATAGACTCAAAATTGTCTTTTCACCTAGTTACACACGCTTAGCACCATTTGTCAGGACCCCGACTCAATGCCACATAGATCTAGCATGTAACACTTCATATCACTTTGCGGCCTCACGCACGGTATTCCCACGGGTGTCGCCTTACCTTTACCCGGGACCGTTTGCGCCTTTTGGCACACGTATATGACAGTGTCGCTAGCATCCATATGATAAGGAGCCCGGGCTGACATGGCTAGTCGTAAACCCAAAGTGGCACAAACTTACAGGGACAGGCATCCATGACCCAGCATCGAACGTGTCGGTCATCAGCGAGTGAATCCAGGCTGTAGCACTGGGCTAGCAGGACTCCGGTGAACCGGGCTATAGAGGGCTAACAGGACTCCGGTATTCATCGCGTGACATTTCCCCGAAGGGACAGACACAGGAACAAAGAAGGACACATGCCGGCCAGCCTAAGTGTTCCGGAGCAGTAGCAAGCCACCATGGCTCGGTGGAAACACTAGGAGACATTTCCCCGTAAGAGAGGCTACTAAAGATAAACAACTAGATGGTCAGATCCCACACATACCAAGCATTTCAATAACATACACACAATATGCTCGATATGTGCAAGTACAACATGGCATCACAACATGACTCTATGAGTCAAGTATTTTAATCAATAGGCTCCGAGGAGCGAGATATTACAAACATGGGTCTCATGACACAACAATCAGAGCATACAAGTCAAAGCACAAGCGGAAGCTATCATGTCTGAGTACAGACATCTATAAATGAAAAAGGCTGAGAAGCCTGACTATCTATCAGATCCTGCCGAGGGCACAAGATCGTAGCTGAGGTAACAAGCTAAACGTCGAAGTCCACGTGGAACTACTAGTGAGACTGAAGTCTCTCTGCAAAAACATAAAATAGGCAAACGTGAGTACAAATGTACCCAGCAAGACTTACATCAGAACTAACTACATATGCATCATTTTCAACAAAGGGATGGTGGGGTTTAACTGCAGCAAGCCAGCTTTGACTCGGTGGCTATCCTAAACTACGACTGCAAGCGACTCTTTTGAGGTGGCGCACACGAGTCCACATATTCACCATATCAATACACCACTATGGATCCGCTCCCGTCTCCCTACGAGAACGCCATCCATAGCACTCATGCTTATCTTGCGCATTTTAAAGTATCCACTTTCACTTGTCTATGAACTGATATAAGCAACCCAGAAGTCCTTTTCCGCGGACACGGCTATTCGAATAGATGATGTTAACCCTGCAGGGGTGTACTTCTTCATACATGTTTCCACCACTTAGCGTCTGCACACGACATGTGCTCGGCAGACTTCAAGCGAAAGCCGACGTGGGTGTAGACCACGACCTACCTAAACACTCAAGTCTCTAGTCCAGGTTTATCGCCTATTCGGGTTCCATCCATGAGGAGATCCGGCCGGAGTTTCGCTCACAGCCCCAAACGATGTGAACAGGGTTCCCGAGATACCAAACGGGCATCCGGTACACCGTGCCACGTACCTACCGCATCACAGCCCACCCCTACGGTCAGCGCTGTCCACGGCCTCCAGTAAGCTACAAACACTAGAAACTACTTGCAACTCCTGGACAGAGGACGAGGGTGAATAAGAAGTCGAGCGGGGTCATATTTCAGGGCCCAATGTATGGTAGTAGCTGAATCATGGATCACAAACACAGAACTCAGTTCCTGAGGATGGCTGCAATGAGACAACCCACCATGTACTCCTACATGGCCTCTCACCGCTACCTTTACCAAATCGTGTTCACACACTTAGCTCACACACAGTAGGACATGTTCACACACCTCTGATTCATCCCCGATGAATCAGACCTGACTCAACTCTAAGCAGTAGCAGGCATGACAAACAAACATGAATGAGTAGGCACAACAGGGCTCAAACAACTCCTACTCATGCTAGTGGGTTTCATCTATTTACTGTGGAATGACAGGTCATGCAAAGGATAAAGGGGTTCAGCTACCGCAGCAAGTAACAGATGAATCGATGTTGTCCTAATGCAGTAAAAGAGAGCAGGAGCGAGAGAGTGGGATTTTATCAGAATGAACAAGGGGGTTTTGCTTGCCTGGCACTTCTGAAGATAACATTGAGTCTTCATCAGTGTCAACGATCACATCATCGGTACAACGTCTACCGAGGGGGAACAGCACCGGCAAACACAGAAGAAACACGATCAATGCAATGCACAGTATGATGCATGCTATGACATGGCAATATGAATGTGTTTTGAGCTAATGCAACTAGCAGCATGTTAAATGGAGTTGGTTTGAATATAAAATTCAAATTCAAACTCCATGTGTGATTAAATAAATGCCCCTTAATTGATTTATGCTAAACAGCACCTATAAGTTGCTCTAACATGCATGAAAATGGTACAGATGGATTCCTTGAATTTTTCTGATAATCTTTCATATATAATTTATTTAATTTGGAGTTACGGTTAATTTTCTATGATTTTTAGAAGTTTTAGGCATTTTTCTGGATTTTTCAGAATTAAATTAAATCCAGAAAACCTATTACTGCGTCAGCATGACTTCACGGTGACGTCAGCAAGTCAACGGGCGTTACCCAGGTCAAATCTGACCTGTGGGACCCTTTGGTCAGTGTCACAGTGCTAGTTATGTGACTATTTAAGTCCTAACAGAAGTAATTAGCTCGCGGGGCCCGCTGTCATAGACCCTGGGGGTTAATTAGCGGGGCTGTTAACAGTTAATGACGAGCCATGTCATCTAAACCGGCGACTAAACGCCGGCGGTAAGCAGACGCGGTGGCGCTCCTCGTCTGGCCATCTCCGGCCACGAGAGGCTGCGCGGCTGGTGGCGTTCGAGAGCGGCTGCATCGGCGCTTCGGGTGGTGGCCGTGGCAAGTGCGGGGTGGGACTGTGGTGTCGGCAGCGGCGAGCGAAACGGCGGCCGGAGCTCGGCTCCGAGCGAGCGCGGCGTTGCAATGCACAAGGGAGCAGGCCAGGCGAGCGAAGGGCACCGGGAGGAGGCCCTCACTCGCGCGCATCCAACGGTGGCCGTGGATGCCAGGGGCGGTGTGTAGCGGCGGCGGCGGCGAGCATATGCGGTGGTGGAGCTTCGGCGTCCGTGCAACTACGGCCTAGAGGACGCGGAGAGGCCGGGGAAGAGGGGGAGTCGGAGCGGGCGCTCACAGCGGTGAAGGGGAGCAACTCGGTGTAGCCGGGGACACGCTGAGGCCGCAAATTGATCGGAGGGGGCCGTCGGATCCGGAGGTTGAAGACGACGATTGACAGCGATGCAGGGCCTCCCGGTGTCCCGTAGCTCGATTGAGAGGACGAGGAGGTTTCTTCGGTGCTTCTGGAGTCGGCGGAAGGGCGAGGGGTGGCTGGTGGCCGCGAGGACGATGGGTGGCGGCCATGGCTGCTCCAGACCGAGCTCGGGGACGAGCGATGGGGGGGAAGGAGAGGGCCAGGGAAGGGGGAGAGTGAGCGGGAAGGTTCTGGGCGTCTCCGTGGCGCGGATTAGGACGAAGGGCGGCCTCCAGCACGAAGCAGGAGGTGGACGGCTCCGCGGTGCGCGCGTGTGTTCGCTCCTGCCTACTGGCAGGAGGAAGACGACGAGCGAGGAGGTAAGTGGGCTGGGCCAGCCAGCTACAGTGCTGGGCCGCCAGTCTGGACAGGTAAGCGCCAAGTAGTTTCTGCTCTTTTTTTTTAATTTCTGTTCTGTTTCCCTTTTTATATTATTTTTCCACTGTTTTCAAATTTAAACAGATTCAAAATAGTGCCAAATATCCTCTGAATAATTTATGTTGCTAGATGGACTTTTCCAACAGCTCATAAAATATTTCAGGGGTATTTGAAATTATATTCTAATTATATGAATATAATTCAAATTCAAATAGCTAATGATTTAAATTCAAAGTCCCAAAAATAAATCCTTAAAAATGTTCAATATTTTGGTTGGGACCAGAACCCTTACCAAAAATTATCAAACATTTAAGAAGAGCCTTTTGGAGCAATGAATGAGATTTCTAGGGTTTTTGCCCCTCTTTTATTTAGGGTTTTGAGGCTTCCAATATTCCTCAATTCAAATTTCACTTAAATTTAAACATGATGCAGCAACCAAGCTAGTCCATGGCCAGGGTAAAGCTAGGGATGTGACAACTCACCCCCACTAAACAAGAATCTCGTCTCGAGATTCAAGCGTAGGGTAAGGTGAAGGTAACGCGGACTAGTATAATCTTCACGATCCAGGGTGCACTTCAAATGAACGTTGATTTGAACACCATCATTGTCTTGTCGTCTTGCTCTGAGAACTCCAGCTATCATGACAACGAGGGGAAAGGAAAGACCCTAAAAGAATTGTTCTTCTCGAAGGTCGAACAACTTAGGATTAACCCACGGAATGAGACATAGCAACATTTCTCGAGCTGAGAGACGAAGCACGCACCCATAGGAATGGAGTGAAGCAGATGACGAAGGTTCACTAGGTAGACAACAATTTCATACCTAAGAAGGTGGTAAACGATTGTCAACGTAGCGAGGAGTTGAGTTGCCATGATACCATAACGATACACCTTAGGGAAGGTGACTCGTAGAGATATCCCCTTAAGTGGCAAAAAGAATTACTTCTGATTCAGAGATCATTGAAACTCTTTAAACCAGCCTAAGGCAATTCACAACGATCGTTTGGAGGGGGTCGGTAGAATGGCATACTCGGACTTGGATGATGTGGATTACCTTGTTGAAAACAACGTAATGGATGAATTTTGCTTATCACCGGAAATGGAAGAGACCCATGGTAGAATGGCACATTGGCGGTGCAAGCTAGGAACAAAATGCAAATGCTGGGAATGATTCTGGTAACTGGGGAAGAACCCAACAAAAGAGAGTAAATTCACTGTTTGAAAAGATCATAGCATTGCCGAGGAAACTGAGAGCAAACCCAGCTAGTGCCGATGATAACACGTAGCGCTTGTGCGTGCTCTCAAGAACTTGAGCATTTCCATATTCATCAAGGTTTAACCAACATCCGTGTCAAGGGTCCGGTAACACAACTTGCTACCATGATGAATGATGATGGAGGATGTAGATGCAAAGAAAGATAACACCTTCTCAGATTTCACCCTTGGCGGGGCCAAGGAAATAAAATCTGGATGATCGACCGAGAGACATTTAGCACTCCGCTTCTAATGTTCTCCTTGATGTGCTAGCGTAATCCACCCATAGATATGGGTTGATATCTAGAACATCAAGTAAAAGGTCGGACTTCGGGAGCAATAGAATCCATAAGGAACAGTTTCGGAGGTAAATCCTACGAAATCCTTATGGGGAGGTGGCCAACTTCCTCAAACAAGATACTACAATGATAGGTCTTCCGGCTGGGTGTGTTGGCCACGACATCCACTTTACCGGTTATCGAGGGACCAATATTATAGTTCTTGGGAAATGTTCCAACCATCATAACTGCCTGAGATTCAGATCTGGTTGGTGTCAGGATATTCCAGACTCATCGAGTCTAGGGAGGAAAACGAAAGTTTGCAACACAAATCGACGAGATGACGTTGCGAGATTCTCGGGAAATGAACTACGATAGTAAGCTCCAAAACATGAGCTGGTTCTGCTACAAACATGTGAACACGTTGTCCCAGACAAGCATGACCATGTGGTAGTCTTATAATACAACACTACCGAGTTCAGGAGGGGAACCATCATCGAGGATATCAAAATCCTTGCATAAGGTATACTCTTAAGAAGGAACTTCTTCTCCTTGAACAAATCAATCAGTGGCTTGGTGTGCTAGGGATACATATAGATTGAAGGTTGCAAGTCTTCAAACCACAGAATTCTTCGCACGTGTGCATGACTGACTTGCGATGATTCCAGAGGAAGCAACATTGACTTTCTCGAGTCCACGGCGGCAACTTGCATCATATGCACATGAATTAAAGGAAGTCACTACCTTCATACAAACATATGCTTCATGAGCTAGCATGAACAAATGCTTTCAAAAGTTTCCAACACTAGCTTAATGTTCAACAAAATCATGGAGGAGATAAGGATGTTGTCAATGGGCTCAACAACAATTCATCTGGGTTTCCTATTAAAAGGAATTCCATAGTTAAGTGAACACGGTGATAGTATTGGTCAGACCAAAGGTATAATGGTGTATGCTCGAGGGGTCAACCACGAGTAAGACAACATTACGAGCATCGTTGGTACTGATTTGATTTGACGATAGCCCACACTCAAATCAAAGGATTGATAAGACAATAGGTCCAGCAACTGATCACAAGGACCAATCGATGAAGATATCATCTTTCTTCAACACACACTACACAAGAATATCCCTTTGGAACGAACTAAGTCAGGCAAGCTTTTATCTTCCAACTCTCCAAGTTGTTGTCTAGCTTAACCAACTAGCTCAGGGATATCTAACACCGATTCTTGGAGAGAAGGTGGTTCACAAGAAACCAACTTGATCACGGGCTCAACATAACGGTCAGGTGACGACCTGGTAGTACTTCCGAGAAGATCTTCGGAAAATCACGAACCACCGATATGTTACTAAGCTCGAGAACAATCTTGCTTTTCAGGGCAAGATGATATGATCAAATGAGCGAGGACTAGACAAATCCTAACTCATCAATCAAAGAGTGCACCAGGAAATAAGGACTAGGTAGCACGATCAATCTTAGAATGGTGATTCAATAACCAACATACTAAGAATAAAATTATTATCCTTTAACTACCAAGCAACGAGGTTGCTAGGAGTATTGATTTCACACATCACAATTCATTTGTCGGTATTCCGGTTGCATCAACACGGAACCGAGGAATGAAAAAGGATGGCGAGAAGTATCACTATGTCAAGAATTCACAAAAGGTGGTGCAATTCTCATGAAATTCCTGTCATAAAGAAGGTAATACTTCAGGGTAGAACAGAACCAAAAGCTGGATTGGCATTTGATCTGCGGAATACAACTACTTTGACCCAATCCTAGATATGGATGAGGTACTGGAGTTTGTTTCTCCAAGTCATTCAGGACAGAATGGCTTGACGGACCACAAGAGTAATAGGCATCGATGAACGAATGCACACAAAATCTTGACTATCAATTGATAGACGAGGGTCAGAAGACAACTAAAGAGGGACAACTCAAAGGAACATACAATTTTCTGAGTTGTGGATGCATGGTTTAGCATGTCGAACGAAGTTCAACATATTTCTTCCGGATAACCCATGCAGAAAGGTAGAACTGGCAGAGCCACAATATATAATGGAGAACTCATCAAGAATAATCCTGTTGTGATATTTCAGTTCAACGAGGAACTTCTGCCATAAGTAGTTCATGGTATTTGGAAGAAGAAGATACCACGGACTTCAAAGACTATCGCAAAGGTTACTAATATCCTAAAAGGCACTAGCAATTACTATCCACATGAAGTAGGTAGAGTGAATCTCGGGTTCAAGAACCCAGGAACAGAATACCTATTACTAAGTAGCATCACGGAATGCTTTCGAGGATAAAGGCCAGAATCATCACACTGGGACACCAATCATGGCTAAATTACTAGGTGATCCCCTAAGACACCTAGGGTCATAATAATAGTTCCAACATATATGTCGAGGCAATAATTACCTCAACACACCGATTAGTGTGGTTAATCTGGCCCATGGGAACATCGGAAACAGAAGGAAGGGATTTGCAAATGCATCGGACTATTTAGAAACCTGGGATGACTCGGACAACATAACGGCTATAATTGCTCAAAAAGATTTGAGACAATCACAAAAATGGTGGCATAACCACTCAGAAGCACAATATCAAGGTTCCAAGATCAACAATTAACATACGGAAGTAGTAGAAACTGAACTCAAGCTTAAATCCAACAATCTTATAAGTCTACTGATTAGTAACACGTGATCCTAATAGAAAGAAGAGATAGCCTAGTTCTTAATCCCCGTAGAAGAGAAGATGATGACTCAGATCAGAAGGCCATGAGGTATAAGGAGTAAAAAGAGCCTTACGTTCCATCCCACAATCAATTCCCTTATATAACTAAAGAATTTCTAGACTCAACTTCGACCAGTTTGGCTTGGTAATCCTACAGACAGTCAAGCTCTGATACCAACGCTGTCAGGACCCCGACTCAATGCCACATAGATCTAGCATGTAACACTTCATATCACTTTGCGGCCTCACGCACGGTATTCCCACGGGTGTCGCCTTACCTTTACCCGGGACCGTTTGCGCCTTTTGGCACACGTATATGACAGTGTCGCTAGCATCCATATGATAAGGAGCCCGGGCTGACATGGCTAGTCGTAAACCCAAAGTGGCACAAACTTACAGGGACAGGCATCCATGACCCAACATCGAACGTGTCGGTCATCAGCGAGTGAATCCAGGCTGTAGCACTGGGCTAGCAGGACTCCGGTGAACCGGGCTGTAGCGGGCTAACAGGACTCCGGTATTCATCGCGTGACATTTCCCCGAAGGGACAGACATAGGAACGAAGAAGGACACATGCCGGCCAGCCTAAGTGTTCCGGAGCAGCAGCAAGCTACCATGGCTCAGTGGAAACACTAGGAGACATTTCCCGGTAAGAGAGGCTACTAAGGATAAACAACTAGATAGCCAGATCCCACACATACCAAGCATTTCAATAACATACACACAATATGCTCGATATGTGCAAATACAACATGGCATCACAACATGACTCTACGACACAAGTAATTTATTCAATAGGCTCCGAGGAGCGAGATATTACAAACATGGGTCTCATGACCCAACAATCAGAGCATACAAGTCAAAGCACAAGCGGAAGCTATCATGTCTGGGTACAGACATCTATAACTGAAAAAGGCTGAGAAGCCTGACTATCTACCAGATCCTGCCGAGGCACAAGATCATAGCTGAGGTAACAAGCTAAACGTCGAAGTCCACGTGGAACTACTAGTGAGGCTGAAGTCTCTCTGCAAAAACATAAAATAGGCAAACGTGAGTACAAATGTACCCAGCAAGACTTACATCAGAACTAACTACATATGCATCATTTTCAACAAGGGGATGGTGGGGTTTAACTGCAGCAAGCCAGCTTTGACTCGGTGGCTATCCTAAACTACGACTGCAAGCGACTCTTTTGAGGTGGCGCACACGAGTCCACATATTCACCATATCAATACACCACTATGGATCCGCTCCCGTCTCCCTACGAGAACGCCATCCATAGCACTCACGCTTATCTTGCGCATTTTAAAGTATCCACTTTCACTTGTCTATGAACTGATATAAGCAACCCAGAAGTCCTTTTCCGCGGACACGGCTATTCGAATAGATGATGTTAACCCTGCAGGGGTGTACTTCTTCATACATGTTTCCACCACTTAGCGTCTGCACACGACATGTGCTCGGCAGACTTCAAGCGAAAACCGACGTGGGTGTAGACCACGACCTACCTAAACACTCAAGTCTCTAGTCCAGGTTTATCGCCTATTCGGGTTCCATCCATGAGGAGATCCGGCCGGAGTTTCGCTCACAGCCCCAAACGATGTGAACAGGGTTCTGTGACACCAAACGGGCGCCCGGTATACCCGGCCACGTGCCTACCGCATCACAGCCCACCCCTACGGTCAACGCTGTCCACGGCCTCCAGCATACTACAAACACCAGAAACTACTTGCAACTCCTGGACAGAGGACAAGGGTGAATAAGAAGTCGAGCGGGGTCATATTTCAGGGCCCAATGTATGGTAGTAGCTGAATCATGGATCACAAACACAGAACTCAGTTCCTGAGGACGGCTGCAATGAGACAACCCACCATGTACTCCTACATGGCCTCTCACCGCTACCTTTACCAAATCGTGTTCACACACTTAGCTCACACACAGTAGGACATGTTCACACACCTCTGATTCATCCCCGATGAATCAGACCTGACTCAACTCTAAGCAGTAGCAGGCATGACAAACAAACATGAATGAGTAGGCACAACAGGGCTCAAACAACTCCTACTCATGCTAGTGGGTTTCATCTATTTACTGTGGAATGACAGGTCATGCAAAGGATAAAGGGGTTCAGCTACCGCAGCAAGTAACAGATGAATCGATGTTGTCCTAATGCAGTAAAAGAGAGCAGGAGCGAGAGAGTGGGATTTTATCGGAATGAACAAGGGGGTTTTGCTTGCCTGGCACTTCTGAAGATAACATTGAGTCTTCATCAGTGTCAACGATCACATCATCGGTACAACGTCTACCGAGCGGGAACAGCACCGGCAAACACAGAAGAAACACGATCAATGCAATGCACAGTATGATGCATGCTATGACATGGCAATATGAATGTGTTTTGAGCTAATGCAACTAGCAGCATGTTAAATGGAGTTGGTTTGAATATAAAATTCAAATTCAAACTCCATGTGTGATTAAATAAATGCCCCTTAATTGATTTGTGCTAAACAGCACCTATAAGTTGCTCTAACATGCATGAAAATGGTACAGATGGATTCCTTGAATTTTTCTGATAATTTTTCATATATAATTTATTTAATTTGGAGTTACGGTTAATTTTCTATGATTTTTAGAAGTTTTAGGCATTTTTCTGGATTTTTCAGAATTAAATTAAATCCAGAAAACCTATTACTGCGTCAGCATGACTTCACGGTGACGTCAGCAAGTCAACGGGCGTTATCCAGGTCAAATCTGACCTGTGGGACCCTTTGGTCAGTGTCACAGTGCTAGTTATGTGACTATTTAAGTCCTAACAGAAGTAATTAGCTCGCGGGGCCCGCTGTCATAGACCCTGGGGGTTAATTAGCGGGGCTGTTAACAGTTAATGACGAGCCATGTCATCTAAACCGGCGACTAAACGCCGGCGGTAAGCAGACGCGGTGGCGCTCCTCGTCTGGCCATCTCCGGCCACGAGAGGCTGCGCGGCTGGTGGCGTTCGAGAGCGGCTGCATCGGCGCTTCGGGTGGTGGCCGTGGCAAGTGCGGGGTGGGACTGTGGTGTCGGCAGCGGCGAGCGAAACGGCGGCCGGAGCTCGGCTCCGAGCGAGCGCGGCGTTGCAATGCACAAGGGAGCAGGCCAGGCGAGCGAAGGGCACCGGGAGGAGGCCCTCACTCGCGCGCATCCAACGGTGGCCGTGG
>NC_041384.1:138826427-138869303 GCF_002162155.2 Triticum dicoccoides
GTAGCTCGATTGGGAGGACGAGGAGGTTTCTTCGGTGCTTCTGGAGTCGGCGGAAGGGCGAGGGGTGGCTGGTGGCCGCGAGGACGATGGGTGGCGGCCATGGCTGCTCCAGACCGAGCTCGGGGACGAGCGATGGGGGGAAGGAGAGGGCCAGGGAAGGGGGAGAGTGAGCGGGAAGGTGCTGGGCGTCTCCGTGGCGCGGATTAGGACGAAGGGCGGCCTCCAGCGCGAAGCAGGAGGTGGACGGCTCCGCGGTGCGCGCGTGTGTTCGCTCCTGCCTACTGGCAGGAGGAAGACGACGAGCGAGGAGGTAAGTGGGCTGGGCCAGCCAGCTACAGTGCTGGGCCGCCAGTCTGGACAGGTAAGCGCCAAGTAGTTTCTGCTCTTTTTTTTTATTTCTGTTCTGTTTCCCTTTTTATATTATTTTGCCACTGTTTTCAAATTTAAACAGATTCAAAACAGTGCCAAATATCCTCTGAATAATTTATGTTGCTAGATGGACTTTTCCAACAGCTCATAAAATATTTCAGGGGTATTTGAAATTATATTCTAATTATATGAATATAATTCAAATTCAAATAGCTAATGATTTAAATTCAAAGTCCCAAAAATAAATCCTTAAAAATGTTCAATATTTTGGTTGGGACCAGAACCCTTACCAAAAATTATCAAACATTTAAGAAGAGCCTTTTGGAGCAATGAATGAGATTTCTAGGGTTTTTGCCCCTCTTTTATTTAGGGTTTTGAGGCTTCCAATATTCCTCAATTCAAATTTCACTTAAATTTAAACATGATGCAGCAACCAAGCTAGTCCATGGCCAGGGTAAAGCTAGGGATGTGACACCATTTCTTCCTTGGGTCACCAAACTAGTCTCTCTCTTCTTGATTAACTTGGCACATCAGACTTTATGCTTATGTGGCAAGCTTAAGCACCTGAAGGAGCAAGTAAAAGTAAGTACAATAGTGCGCTTTACATGGCATTTTTGCATATGTGGAGGAAAGAGAGGCAAGGAAAAAGTCGAGAAGTGGGCTCTCATACAAGAACCAGCCTCTACTACATGGTGGAGCATTGGGAGAGGCACATGTATGGAGGTGGTCAGGAATTTGGGAGACTCACGTCGGTCGTAGCACCATAGTTAAAATGATAATGGCAAGTCAAATCACGGGACCCCACCTGTCCAGCAGTAACTCCCTGTCAAATCACACAGCCCTACATTTGCAGCAGCCTACTCCCTCGTCTTCTCGCGTCTCTGTCGAACCGACTAGGCGGAACTGCCCCGCCGCCTACCGCGCAGGAAAGCCCCGCCCTTGACTTTTAAATAGTATACAGTATACTAATTTTTTATCCATGGATTGCGCCCGCGCCATGGAGCAAAGCATCTAGAAAACGGAGGAGAGACGGTGGTCTTGCAATCGAGAAGAGGGAGAGGCGAGACGGTGGTTTTGGAATGGAGATGATGGAGAGGAGAGGAGGTGGTTTTGCAATGGACAAGAGGGAGAGGAGCGTGCGACAGTGATTTAGCATTCGATGAGAGGGCCGGTGCGCTCTGACTGGATCAAAATCAAAATCAATTTGGTGACATGCATTCACATTTTGCTTGTCAAATACAGTACGTGGTCAAACTTTGACCCAAAATACGCGAAACAACAAAAAAATACTTCCAAGACCAGCACCGCTCTTCTGCTCTTCTCCTCTTAAACCACCGTTGCTCCTCTCCTGTTCCAATCTAAATGCAGCGCCGCTCCTCTCCTCTTCCATTTCAAAACCACCGCCCCTCCTCTCATGTTCCAGTCCAAAACCAGCATCGCTCCTCTCCCGTTCTAATCCAAAACCAGCGCTGCTCCTCTCCTCTTCCATTCAAAAACCACCGCCGGCGAGTGAAGGTGCTGTGGAGAAGTAGATCGATGGAGGAGTACAACCGATACGTGAGGATCGCAGATGGCGACCCTGTGAAGCTAGCTAGGATGTTGGAGATATAGTCTTGGTTTGACAACAAGGACCAACTAGCGGCGATGGCGACATCCATGGCCAAATATCTGCAACAGAGCGAAAAGGCGGCGATACTCCCGAAGGGAGTCGCGCCGGAGTACATAGAGCTGCTCCTGTGGGCCATGGAGCAAACAGATTCATCGAATCTGATCGTGAGGGAGTGGTGGTGGGAGTATCGATCCCAGATGGAGCATCCACCAGAGATTGAAGGATCAATCATCTACAGGGTGCCGTTTGTGAGGGTGTCCTGCCAGAGCGAGCCGGTGGAGTCTTCGTCGACCGAACCCAACTGCAAGAGGAGAAAAGCAGTTGGCCCGACGATGCTTCCCCGCCATTATCTCACGGGGCGCCTGTCTGCCGCCGAGGAATAGGAGGGGGCTGCCCCCCAGCCCAATAGATGGGCTGGTTGTGAATTGTCAGGAGGAGCTTAGGGTTGTCAGTATTTGCAGGTTGTGATTTGTGTTTTGTGTTGTGTATTTTGAGAGTACTTTCAGATATGAATGTCTTTTGAATTTCAGATTTGCAGTATTGAGCATATGAAGTATTTTATGAATTCTAGATATCTATTTTTAGCACTTAAAAAATGTAGTTTCATAGGAGTATAAAAGTGCAGACAATGTGATTCGCAGAGAATAAACTGCAAGTTTCAGTTTCAGATAACAAACTGCAAGTTCAGTTTCAGATAAGAAACTGCAACTTTCAGAGGCAGAGCATTTATATTAACACAGCCTTTTCAAACAGGGTTAACATCATGCTGATCAACATTCATGCATAGCACATCTTCATATGATGCACAGTCAAAATGCCCACACAATGTCGAGTGTGCGAAACACGGAGAAAACGAGGGACGAAGTTTTGGCAAGTGTTGGACGTGGTTTTGGGCTGCCCCATCTAGGCTTTCATTTTTAACATGCGCAGCCCATGTCCTCGGATGGGAGGTCCATAGGCCTGTTTGTATTTTCTTAGGGCCGTCATGTATCGACCGGCCTATGGACCTCCCATCTGAGGTTTTATTTTTGGCAGCCCAATTTATGTCTTTTTTTGAAAAACGCAAAGGTCTGTTCTATTTTTATATAAGAATAGGAACGCCAGGTCCAACTTATGTTTCCCTTCTAACTATATTGTATATATTTAAATTATTTTATATGTTGACTGTTTAGTTCACATAATTGGCAAATAGATGACCGCTCTCGCGATCCCATTCTGTCAGGACCCCGACTCGATGTCACATCGATCTAGCCGGTAACACCTAATATCACTTTGCGGCCTCACGCACGGTATCCCCACGGGTGTCGCCTTACCTTTGCCCGGGACCGTTTGCGCCTTTTGGCTCACGTATATGATAGTGTCGCTAGCATCCATATGATAAAGAGCCCGGTCTGACATGACTAGTCGTAAACCCAAAGTGGCACAGACTTACAGGGACAGGCATCCATGACCCAGCTTCAAACGTGTCGGTCATCAGCAAGTGGGTCCGGGCTGTAGCACTGGGCTAGCAGGACTCCGGTAAACCGGGCTGTAGCGGGCTAACAGGACTCCGGTACTCAAAGCGTGACATTTCCCCGAAGGGACAGACACAGGAACGAAGAAGGACACATGCCGGCCAGCCTAGGTGTTCCAGAGCAGTAGCAAGCTACCATGGCTCAGCGGTAACACTAGGAGACATTTCCCGGTAAGAGAGGCTACTAAAGATAAACAACTAGATAGTCAGATCCCACACATACCAAGCATTTCAATCATACACACAATATGCTCGATATGTGCAAATACAACGAAGCATCACAACATGACTCTACGACACAAGTACTTTATTTAAGGCTCAGGGAGCCATACATAACATACACAAAGGTACGGGTCTCACGACCCAACATCCAAGTCATACAGTCATACAAACCAGCAGCGGAAGTAACTTGTCTGAGTACAGACAACTAGTAAAATAAAAGAGGCTTGGGAAGCCTATCTATACTACAAGGTCCTTCACAAGCTCAGGGTCACCACCTGGGTCTTTAGCCTACTCGTTGATGTCAACGTCTACATAGAACCCATCAGAAGGGGTTGCAGCGTCTTCTGTAAAAATGTAGATTATAGCAACATGAGTACAAAGGTACTCAGCAAGACTTACATCAGATCCTACATACATGCTTAGTATCAAGAAGGGTTGGTGGAGTTATTGCAGCAAGCCAGCTTTGACTCTTGGCTAGGCTATCCTACGATACTCCAACTTGAAATGGTTTTGCGCACACGAGTCCACTACTCACCACTTCAATACACTACCGAGGATCCACCTCCGTCTTCCTACGGAAGAGCCATCCTCGGCACTCACACTTATCTTGAGGCTTTTAGTAGTTTCCATTTACTTGTCTATGAACTGTATAGGCAACCAAGTAGTCCTTTACCGCGGACGCGGCTATTCAAATAGATCATGTTAACCCTGCAGGGGTGTACTTCTTCATACACGCTCTCACCACTTACCGTCGTTTACCGACATGTACTCGGCAACCTTCAAGCGGAAGCCCAACGTGGGTGTCGGCCACGACCTACCTAATCACCTAAGCCTCTAGTCCAGGTTTATCGCCTATCCAGGTTCCATCCGCAGGGAGTCCGGCCGAGGTTTCCCATACGGCCCCGAACGATGTGAACAGGGTTCCCGAGATACCTAACGGGTATTCGGTACACCGTGCCACGTACCTACCGCATCACAGCCCACCCCTACGGTCAGCGCTGTCCACGGCCTCCAGTAGGCTACAAACACCAGAAACTACTTGCAACTCCTGGACGGAGAACTAGGGTGAATAAGAAGCCGAGAGGGTCCATTGGTTTCGGGCCCAATGCATGGTAGTAGCTGATTCTTAAATCACACATACAGATCTCAGTGCTTAAGGTCGGCTTCAATGAAACAACCCACCATGTACTCCTACATGGCCTCTCATCGATACCTTTACCAAATCGTGTTCATCACACCACTCTCATTACTGACATAACATTTCACTCTAGCCCATCACCCAGATGAACCAGACCTGACACGACTCTAAGCATAGCAGGCATAGCAAGGTAGGAACAACACATACATATGGATCAATCAACTCCTACACATGCTAGTGGGTTTCATCTAGTTACTGTGGCAATGACAGGTCATGCAGAGGAAATGGGTTCAACTACCGTAGCACACAGCAGTTTGAATCGCGTTGTCTTAATGCAGTAAAAGAGAGCAGGAGCGAGAACATGGGATTGTATCGATATGATCAAATGGTTGGTTGCTTGCCTGATGGTTCGATGCACTGATACGGTTCTTCGTTAGGGTAATCACGGTACTCCTCGGAGGCAGAACCTGTCGCAAGGGACATCGATACACAACCATCACCAAACAATGTGCAACAATATGATGCATGCATGAAACATGGCAATATGAGTGTGTTGGGCTAATGCAACTAAAACCAGAAGGGTTTGAACAAATTTGAATCAAGGATTCAAATTTCAAATTCAAATATGGCCTTTTAAAGTGCTTTTCCTTGTTCTGCTTGAAACATCAATTTAACTTGTTTGATCATGCATGAAAATAGTACAGATGGATAGATTGGATTTTTCTGATCATTTTTCATATATAATTTGTCCAATTTGGAGTTACAGAATAAAAGTTATGAATTTTTGAAGTTTAAATAATATTCTGGAATTTCCTGATTTAATTTAATTCCAGAAATATAATTATTGCGCCAGCATGACGTCAGCATGACGTCAGTGGTCAACTGCGGCTGGCTGAGGTCAAACCTGACGTGTGGGGCCCACACGTCAGTGACAGGGGGGTTAAACAGAGTTAAATTAATCCTAATTACTAATTAGTGGCGCTGGGGCCCACTAGTCAGTGTCAGGGGGTTAACTAACAGTGGTTAGCGCTAATCCTAATTAGCTACAGGGCTGGGCCCACCTGTCAGGGACTCAGGGGGGGTTCCTGCCGTGGTCAAAGTGGGTCAAACCCACCGGCGACGTGACGCCGGCGAGGCCCGAGACGGCGGCGCGATGCGGGATCGCGCTACAGGGCACGGGCGAGGCCGTTCTTGGGTTCGTTGGAGAGCTCTTGCTCCCGCGCGTCGAACGGTGGTGGTGGCCGGGCCTGAGGTGGCCGGAGTCGACGGCGGCGAGCTCGGCTGCGGCCGCCGGAGTTCGGTCGTGCACGGAAACGGGGTTGGAGCTCGAAGGCGAGCGAAGCGAGGCGCTAGGGATGCTCTATGGAGCCTTACGAACTCGTTGGACTTGCCAGGGTGACCAAATGGTCACCGGAGCTGCGTCGACGGCGAGCTCGGCGACGGCGGAGGTTCGGCCGTGGTGGGGAGGAGGCTGCGGTGAGGGAACGAGAGGGAGAAGAGGGGTAAACGGTGGCGTAGCTCACCGCGGTTGCAGTGGGCGTCGAAGCGGGCTCGGGGACGCGTTGGAGACGGCGAATCGACGGCGACAGTGGTTGGAGCCCGAGGAGGGGAACGGCGACGTGACGGCGATGCAGGGCTTCCGGAGACCCGTGGAGCGGTGGGGAGGAAGAGGAGGTCGAGGCGGAGCTCCTGAGCTAGTCGGGGGAGAGAGGGGTGGCCGGAGTCGGCTGCTATGGCGAACGGCGGCGACGGTGGTGTTCGGCCGTGTGAGAGAGAGAGCGAGGGAGAGGAGGGGAGAGCCGAGGGCGAGTGAGAGAGAGCAGGGGGGGAGGCGTGGCGTCGTCCAGGGCATCGAGGCGAGGAGGGGAGGGCAGGCAGGCAGGGAGAGAGGTGGCGTGGCGCGGTGGCGCGCGCGCGCGCCGGCCACACTCCCCTCCCTCTGTCGGGACGAAGACGACAGAGGAGGGAGGCGGCTGGGCCGCCTGCTGGCTGGTCCGGCCAGCTGGATGGGCTGCACAGGGAGGAGCCCAGGTAAGTTTCTCCCTTTATTTATTTTTCTGTTTTCTAATTTCTGACATTTGTTTTAATTTAAATAATATATTAAATCATTTATTTCACTTATGCCAAATTTTTCAGGGGCTAGATATATTATTCCAGAGCTCCTTTATAATTGGCATAATATTTGGACATATATTAATATATATAGAAATATATTTCCAAAGCAAATATTTATGCATTAATTCCAAATGCCCAAAATAAATGTCCATGAGCCACTAAAAATATTGGTTTGATTTTTATCTCTGTCCAATATTTTCAGAGATCAACATGAGCATTTTCTTGGACCCTTTTGGAGAAATTTTTATTTGGGTCATTTTCAAAATGATTCTGAGGGTTTCACAGATCCCCATTTCAAGTTTCTGATGAAAGAGTAAACATGATGCAACACTCTAATGCATGACTAGCTAGGGTGTGACAACTCACCCCCACTCAAAAGAATCTCGTCCCGAGATTTGGGTTCCTCCGGGAAGAAGGCGGGATACTCAAGTCGAAGACGATCCTCCCTTTACCAGGTTGCTTCATCCTCAGAATGATGAGACCACTGAACTTTGAGGAACTTGATGTTCTGACGTCGGGTGATACGCTCGGCCTGATCGAGGATACGAATGGGGTACTCTCGATATGTAAGATTATCCTGGAGATCAAGCGTTTCGTGGTCCACTTCACGGATAGGATCCGAGAAGCAACGCCTGAGTTGAGAAACATGGAAGACATCGTGGACTCTGGAGAGATGCGGAGGTAGTTCCAACTGGTAGGCAACTTCTCCTCGTTTGGCGAGAATACGAAAAGGTCCAATGTAACGAGGAGCCAATTTGCCTTTGATACCGAAACGATGGGTTCCCTTCAGAGGGGTGACCCGAAGATAAGCCTTCTCGTCAACCTCGAAAGTCATAGCCTTATGTTTTCGGTCATATTGACTCTTTTGACGAGATTGGGCTGTTTTCAACTTTTCACGAACGATGCGAACTTGTTCTTCTGCTTCCTGAATCATATCCGGGCCAAAGAATTGTCTTTCCCCGGTCTCTGACCAGTTAAGGGGTGTTCGACACCGTCGTCCATAGAGAACTTCAAAAGGGGCTTTACCCAAGCTAGATTGATAGCTGTTGTTGTAAGCGAATTCGGCAAATGGAAGGCACTTTTCCCAGTCCATTCCGAATGAGATAACAGAGGCTCGAAGCATGTCTTCTAGAATCTGGTTGACGCGTTCCACTTGACCACTCGACTGAGGGTGGAAGGCGGTACTAAAGGAGAGACGAGTTCCCATAGCATTTTGGAAACTTTCCCAAAATCGAGAGGTGAAAAGACTTCCTCGATCCGAGTTAATTTCCAAAGGAACACCATGAAGGGACACTATTCAGGAGATGTATAAGTCTGCCAGTTGACTAGCGGTTATACTCTCTCGAACAGGTAGGAAATGGGCTACTTTGGAAAGACGATCGACCACGACAAAAATAGCATTATTCCCTCTCTTGGTCCTGGGAAATCCGGTAATGAAATCCATACCAATTTTATCCCATTTCCATTCAGGAATAGCTAAGGGTTGAAGGGTGCCAGCAGGCCGTTGGTGCTCTGCTTTTACACGACGACAGACGTCGCAATTTGCAATATACTGAGCAATTTCTCCCTTCATCCTAGTCCACCAGAACCTCTGGCGTAGGTCCTGATACATCTTAGTGCTACCGGGATGAATGGTGAGAGGAGATTCATGAGCTTCCTTAAGGATCAAACGCCTCAGGTTTCGCACTTTGGGAACCACTAGTCGATTCCCGAAGTATACGACCCCTTGATCATTAATGGAGAAGCAATTCGCAATTCCTTTCCGAATGTTTCTCTTGATGCGGGAGATTCCCGGATCTACCTTCTGTGCCTTGATAATCTGATCCATAAGGGTAGGTTTTGCCACCAAGGTGGAAAGAAAACCTTGAGGAACAATGTGAAGGTTAAGCTTCCGAAATTCCTCATGGAGAAGCGGTTGACTTTGTTGTAACATCAGGTTGTTACAATAAGATTTACGACTTAGCGCATCAGCCATGACGTTGGCTTTCCCTGGGGTGTAGGTTATTCCTAAATCGAAATCTGTGATCAATTCAACCCAACGTCTTTGCCTGAGGTTCAGATCCGGTTGGGTGAAGATGTACTCCAAACTTTGGTGATCAGTGAATATTTCGCAACGATTACCGAGGAGGTAATGTCGCCAGGTCTTAAGTGCATAGACTACAGCTGCAAGCTCTAGATCATGAGTAGGATAATTCTCCTCGTGTGGGTGCAATTGCCGTGAAGCGTAGGCAATTACGTGTCGATCTTGCATGAGAATGCAACCTAGTCCTTGTCGCGAGGCGTCGCAGTAGATAACAAAATCCTTGGAGAAGTCTGGCGGTACCAGTACGGGAGCAGAAGTCAGGCGTCTTTTCAGTTCCTGAAAGCTGTGCTCACATTGTGGAGTCCACTCGAACTTCTTATCTTTCTTGAGGAGTTCGGTTAGAGGTTTAGCAACCTTGGAGAAGTTCTCGACAAAGCGACGACAATAGCTCGCTAAGCCCAGAAAACTCCGAACTTGCTTGACCGATTCAGGTGGAGTCCAGTTAAGGACGGCTTGAACTCGCTCAGGGTTGACAGCAATACCTTTACCAGATATTACATGACCCAGATAGGTCACTTCTGGCAACCAGAATTCACATTTAGAAAATTTAGCATAAAGGCGATGCTCTCGAAGTTTCTGCAACACTAGCCTTAGATGTTCGGCATGTTCTTCCTCGTTCTTGGAGTAGATGAGTATATCATCGAGGTAAACTACAATGAATTTATCCAAATACTCCATGAAGATTGAGTTCATTAACCGAGAAAAGGTGGCTGGAGCGTTGGTTAAACCGAAAGACATGATGGTGTACTCGTATTGGCCATAACGAGTAACAAAGGCCGTTTTAGGAATGTCCCCGTTTCTGATTTTGATTTGATGGTAGCCCAACCTCAAATCCATCTTGGAGAAGACTGAGGATCCAGCGAGCTGATCATACAGGTCGTTGATCCTGGGAAGTGGATATTTGTTCTTGATTGTGACCAAATTGACAGGTCGGTAATCTACAACCATCCGGTCCGTACCATCCTTCTTCTTGACGAATAGGACGGGGCAAGCCCACGGAGAAGAGCTAGGTCGGATGAAACCCTTTTTCAAGGACTCATCGAGTGGTTTCTTAAGCTCGGCTAGTTCTAGGGGTGCCATCTTATAAGGTCTTCTAGCAATCGGAACGGTTCCTGGAATGAGGTCTATTACAAACTCAACATCCCTGTCAGGTGGAACACCTGGCAATTCCTCTGGAAAGACATCCGAAAAGTCACGGACTACCGGAACGTCCTCAAGGTCTGGCAAAGGGCTGGCGTTAAGAGAATATAATTGTCGCTTGGCTATTCGGGTCAAGACATTGACTATCTTGCCCGAAGGGTGAGTGAGTTGAACAGTCCTAGAGAAGCAATCAATTTTGGCATGATGAGCTGACATCCAGTCCATACCCAAAATGATATTAATATCTGAAAATTTAAGGGCTATCAAAGAGGCAAGGAAAACAAGTCTGTCGACTTGGATTTCATTTCCATGGCTTACTCTAGAAGTTTGCCATTTGGATCCCGGAGTTTGAATTACCATAGAGGTTGGCATATCACCGAATGCGACGTTATGCAAACGAGCATAATTTTCAGATATAAAAGAATGAGAGGCTCCTGTATCGAAAAGAACAGATGCCGGGTGGCAATTGACAAGAAGCGTACCGAGAACGACGTTGGGATCCTCTTGAGCTTCTTCGGCAGAGATACAGTTGACATGGCCACGTGAGGCGGTGACCGGCTTGGCGTGGAATATTTTTCCTGTCGGCTTGCCACGGCCAACAGCTTTAGCAGATTGATTGGGGTTGGTCTGGGGACACTCACGCATATAGTGGCCAGATTCCCCACACTTGAAAGAAGTCACAGAACTGGTACGTGGAGGAGCATTGCTAGTTGGACCCCCATAGGGCTTGGCCGGTGCAGACTGCTGAACGGGGCGAGGCGCCTGGAAGGATGGCCTCGGTGTGAACCTGGGTGGCAGGGCGGTGTTGGGTACCCACACGCGGCGCTTCTGAGGACCAGCACCGGATGAGGAACCCATATCACGGCCATGCTTGCGTGTTGCGTCATAGTCAGTCTGACCAGTTTCAGCACTGATGGCTTTGTTGACAAGTTTCTGGAAGGATGTGCACTCATGCAGACGGAGGTCGCAGCGAAGCTCAGGACTAAGGCCCTTACGGATCCTTGCTTGCTTCTTGGCGTCAGTAGAAACTTCCTCGGTTGCATATCGTGCGAGATTACCAAACTCCCTGCTGTAAACATCCACAGAAAGTCGGCCTTGGGTGAAACTGCAAAATTCTTCACGTTTGCGGTCCATGAGACCCTCCGGAATATGATGCTCACGGAAAGCCTCGCTGAACTCAGCCCAAGTAGTGACATGGCCCGCTGGGCACATAGCTCCATAATTTTCCCACCATAGACTGGCGGGGCCTTCAAGATGATATGCAGCAAAGGTGACCTTGTCAGCCTCCGCTACCAGCGCGGAACGCAGTTTATGAGAGATACTGCGAAGCCAGTCATCAGCGTCGAGAGGCTCGACGGAGTGGTGGAACGTGGGTGGATGTAATTTGATAAAATCACTGAGTGACACCACGTTAGTCCTCTGATGGTGTGCCGTGTTCTGCTCAATACGCTCCAACAAACGGTTGGTTTCCCGCTTGTTTCTCTCAGCTTCCATCATAACCTCGGCTAGTGAAGGAGGATGAGGCAGATTTTCATTTCTGCCTTCACTGCCTTCGGCCTGCTCTTGAGAAGCAGGGTTAGCGCGCGTGTTGACCATCCTAGGTAACAAGACAATGATTTAGTCAGAATGATAAAATTCCGACATAGGATACAGAATGTAAGGAATAACTCGAAATGCAAGATGATCATCCGTATGACATGGTAAAAACAGAAACTGCTTCTTTTATTCCATCGTCATACACACCATACAGGGTTTAGTACAAGACCAAACAAAGTACTATTACGGTGAGAAAAGGATTACATCTCATCGGAGGCATTCCAAGCTCCTATACATTATTCTTCTACACCTCCGGAAAGAGTACAACTAGGTCATATCCCACGAGTCACGCGGGACGATAGACGACACAGCTAGTGCGAACTAGTGATACTACCACTAACTCAGACCGATCCGTAGTAGTCCTCGTAAAAGTCACCTCCATAGCCTGGAAGTTCAACATGATCATCCGGAAACAGACGATCTCGCGGAGCTTGTGGACCATAGGGGCTAGGATGAGGCCTTGGACCAACAGACGGTGGCCTGCGGGGACCGCGAGGTGGGGTGATGCCTCCTACATCACGCCAAACCATCACGTCTGGCAGAGCAGATCTCACAGGATAGAGATCGCGCATATCTGAGAATCCAGCTTGCACCGCCGGTGCGAACCGAGTCAAAGTGGCCCAGTGGTCAGCACGAGTATTGAAGAGCTCTAACCTCAAGGCCCGATTTTCACGGTCCTTATCCTCGAGCATCTCAGTAGTGGTGCGAGTCCGTGAATCCTCCTGAGTGGGGTCAGCATAAATAGCCTGGAAATACCCTTGTGCTCCCGGAAGTGATTCTGGCATATACCGGAAATCAGAGTCCCGAAATAGACCAGATCTGACTCGCATAATGGTCATCATAGAATAGGCGGCATCCTGCACAGCCATCTCAATAGTAACCCCGAGTCCATAGGAGTAGTGAAGAGGCTCGGTGGATCCAGGATAAGATGGAAATATCCTGACAGTGCAGAGATACTGGCTTTGATTAAAGTCTCGGAATTGCTCTTCGACCGTGTACTCAGGATACCAACGGTATCCAGCCTCAGTCATTACCCTGACCAACTTAGCAGTATGGCCGGGTACATCTAGGCATCGAGTCAGGCGAACCACTTGATTGAGGTCGCGAGTGGCCATCTGAAAGCACAATCATAATGCAAGGGCATTAGAATTTCTAGCAAAATTTCGGCAGCATAACAGCTGTAAATGCTCAAGAAGGATTTTGAGACATTTGACAAAGGATTACATACTCACTCAACATCATCATATCAAGTTTTGAATCCACTCTAACAACATAATGTGGTAGTAGAACTGAACTAGGCTTGTATCCATCAAACTTATGAGGTACTACTGATTAGTAACACGTGATCCTGATAGAGAGTATAGATCCTAATTCCTTAACCCCCGGTGGAAGAATGGACTGACTCAGATCAGAAGGTCATAAGATAAAGGAGTAAAAAGAGCCTTACGTTCCAACCCACAAACAATTCCCCTACATATAACTAAAGAATTTCTAGACTCAACATCGACCAGTTTGGCTTGTAGAACCTACAGGCAGTCCGGCTCTGATGCCAACGCTGTCAGGACCCCGACTCGATGTCACATCGATCTAGCCGGTAACACCTCATATCACTTTGCGGCCTCACGCACGGTATCCCCACGGGTGTCGCCTTACCTTTGCCCGGGACCGTTTGCGCCTTTTGGCTCACGTATATGATAGTGTCGCTAGCATCCATATGATAAGGAGCCCGGGCTGACATGACTAGTTGTAAACCCAAAGTGGCACAGACTTACAGGGACAGGCATCCATGACCCAGCTTCGAACGTGTCGGTCATCAGCGAATGGGTCCGGGCTGTAGCACTGGGCTAGCAGGACTCCGGTAAACCGGGCTGTAGCGGGCTAACAGGACTCCGGTACTCAAAGCGTGACATTTCCCCGAAGGGACAGACACAGGAACGAAGAAGGACACATGCCGGCCAGCCTAAGTGTTCCAGAGCAGTAGCAAGCTACCATGGCTCAGCGGTAACACTAGGAGACATTTCCCGGTAAGAGAGGCTACTAAAGATAAACAACTAGATAGTCAGATCCCACACATACCAAGCATTTCAATCATACACACAATATGCTCGATATGTGCAAATACAACGAAGCATCACAACATGACTCTACGACACAAGTACTTTATTTAAGGCTCAGGGAGCCATACTAACATACACGAAGGTACGGGTCTCACGACCCAACATACAAGTCATACAGTCATACAAACCAGCAGCGGAAGTAACTTGTCTGAGTACAGACAACTAGTAAAATAAAAGAGGCTTGGGAAGCCTAGCTATACTACAAGGTCCTTCACAAGCTCAGGGTCACCACCTGGGTCTTTAGCCTACTCGTTGATGTCAACGTCTACATAGAACCCATCAGAAGGGGTTGCAGCGTCTTCTATAAAAATGTAGGTTATAGCAACATGAGTACAAAGGTACTCAGCAAGACTTACATCAGATCCTACATACATGCTTAGTATCAAGAAGGGTTGGTGGAGTTATTGCAGCAAGCCAGCTTTGACTCTTGGCTAGGCTATCCTACGATACTCCAACTTGAAATGGTTTTGCGCACACGAGTCCACTACTCATCAATTCAATACACTACCGAGGATTCGCCTCCGTCTTCCTACGGAAGAGCCATCCTCGGCACTCACTCTTATCTTGAGGCTTTTAGTAGTTTCCATTTACTTGTCTATGAACTGTATAGGCAACCAAGTAGTCCTTTACCGCGGACGCGGCTATTCGAATAGATCATGTTAACCCTGCAGGGGTGTACTCCTTCATACACGCTCCCACCACTTACCGTCGTTTACACGACATGTACTCGGCAACCTTCAAGCGGAAGCCCAACGTGGGTGTCGGCCACGACCTACCTAATCACCTAAGCCTCTAGTCCAGGTTTATCGCCTATCCAGGTTCCATCCGCAGGGAGTCCGGCCGAGGTTTCCCATACGGCCCCGAACGATGTGAACAGGGTTCCCGAGATACCTAACGGGTATTCGGTACACCGTGCCACGTACCTACCGCATCACAGCCCACCCCTACGGTCAGCGCTGTCCACGGCCTCCAGTAGGCTACAAACACCAGAAACTACTTGCAACTCCTGGACGGAGAACTAGGGTGAATAAGAAGCCGAGAGGGTCCATTGGTTTCGGGCCCAATGCATGGTAGTAGCTGATTCTTAAATCACACATACAGATCTCAGTGCCTAAGGTCGGCTTCAATGAAACAACCCACCATGTACTCCTACATGGCCTCTCATCGATACCTTTACCAAATCGTGTTCATCACACCACTCTCATTACTGACATAACATTTCACTCTAGCCCATCACCCAGATGAACCAGACCTGACACGACTCTAAGCATAGCAGGCATAGCAAGGTAGGAACAACACATACATATGGCTCAATCAACTCCTACACATGCTAGTGGGTTTCATCTAGTTACTGTGGCAATGACAGGTCATGCAGAGGAAATGGGTTCAACTATCGTAGCACACAGCAGTTTGAATCGCGTTGTCTTAATGCAGTAAAAGAGAGCAGGAGCGAGAACATGGGATTGTATCGATATGATCAAATGGTTGGTTGCTTGCCTGATGGTTCGATGCACTGATACGGTTCTTCGTTAGGGTAATCACGGTACTCCTCGGAGGCAGAACCTGTCGCAAGGGACATCGATACACAACCATCACCAAACAATGTGCAACAATATGATGCATGCATGAAACATGGCAATATGAGTGTGTTGGGCTAATGCAACTAAAACCAGAAGGGTTTGAACAAATTTGAATCAAGGATTCAAATTTCAAATTCAAATATGGCCTTTTAAAGTGCTTTTCCTTGTTCTGCTTGAAACATCAATTTAACTTGTTTGATCATGCATGAAAATAGTACAGATGGATAGATTGGATTTTTCTGATCATTTTTCATATATAATTTGTCCAATTTGGAGTTACAGAATAAAAGTTATGAATTTTTGAAGTTTAAATAATATTCTGGAATTTCCTGATTTAATTTAAATCCAGAAATATAATTATTGCGCCAGCATGACGTCAGCATGACGTCAGTGGTCAACTGCGGCTGGCTGAGGTCAAACCTGACGTGTGGGGCCCACACGTCAGTGACAGGGGGGTTAAACAGAGTTAAATTAATCCTAATTACTAATTAGTGGCGCTGGGGCCCACTAGTCAGTGTCAGGGGGTTAACTAACAGTGGTTAGCGCTAATCCTAATTAGCTACAGGGCTGGGCCCACCTGTCAGGGACTCAGGGGGGTTCCTGCCGTGGTCAAAGTGGGTCAAACCCACCGGCGACGTGACGCCGGCGAGGCCCGAGACGGCGGCGCGATGCGTGATCGCGCTACAGGGCACGGGCGAGGCCGTTCTTGGGCTCGTTGGAGAGCTCTTGCTCCCGCGCGTCGAACGGTGGTGGTGGCCGGGCCTGAGGTGGCCGGAGTCGACGGCGGCGAGCTCGGTTGCGGCCGCCGGAGTTCGGTCGTGCACAGAAACGGGGTTGGAGCTCGAAGGCGAGCGAAGCGAGGCGCTAGGGATGCTCTATGGAGCCTTACGAACTCGTTGGACTCGCCGGGGTGACCAAATGGTCACCGGAGCTGCGTCGACGGCGAGCTTGGCGATGGCGGAGGTTCGGCCGTGGTGGGGAGGAGGCTGCGGTGAGGGAACGAGAGGGAGAAGAGGGGTAAACGGTGGCGTAGCTCACCGCGGTTGCAGTGGGCGTCGAAGCGGGCTCGGGGACGCGTTGGAGACGGCGAATTGACGGCGACGGTGGTCGGAGCCCGAGGAGGGGAACGGCGACGTGACGGCGATGCAGGGCTTCCGGAGACCCGTGGAGCGGTGGGGAGGAAGAGGAGGTCGAGGCGGAGCTCCTGAGCTAGTCGGGGGAGCGAGGGGTGGCCGGAGTCGGCTGCTATGGCGAACGGCGGCGACGGTGGTGTTCGGCCGTGTGAGAGAGAGAGCGAGGGAGAGGAGGGGAGAGCCGAGGGCGAGTGAGAGAGAGCAGGGGGGAGGCGTGGCGTCGTCCAGGGCATCGAGGCGAGGAGGGGAGGGCAGGCAGGCAGGGAGAGAGGTGGCGTGGCGCGGTGGCGCGCGCGCGCCGGCCACACTCCCCTCCCTCTGTCGGGACGAAGACGACAGAGGAGGGAGGCGGCTGGGCCGCCTGCTGGCTGGGCCGGCCAGCTGGATGGGCTGCACAGGGAGGAGCCCAGGTAAGTTTCTCCCTTTATTTATTTTTCTGTTTTCTAATTTCTGACATTTGTTTTAATTTAAATAATATATTAAATCATTTATTTCACTTATGCCAAATTTTTCAGGGGCTAGATATATTATTCCAGAGCTCCTTTATAATTGGCATAATATTTGGACATATATTAATATATATAGAAATATATTTCCAAAGCAAATATTTATGCATTAATTCCAAATGCCCAAAATAAATGTCCATGAGCCACTAAAAATATTGGTTTGATTTTTATCTCTGTCCAATATTTTCAGAGATCAACATGAGCATTTTCTTGGACCCTTTTGGAGAAATTTTTATTTGGGTCATTTTCAAAATGATTCTGAGGGTTTCACAGATCCCCATTTCAAGTTTCTGATGAAAGAGTAAACATGATGCAACACTCTAATGCATGACTAGCTAGGGTGTGACACATTCGCCCCCGCCACCACCTCCACCCTCGCCGCCGCCCCCACCACTACCTCCACCCTCGCCGCCGCCATATATCTCGCCGCCACCCCCCGCCTCCTGACTCCGGGCACGCCTGCCCCCCTCAGCAAGTCCGCTCGCGCGCCCCATGGAGTCACCGGATATATCCATGGGGGAATGGATGGAAGACAGGCAGATGTACAAGATGCATCTCCCACATGTCTACAAAGCCTTCCTGCGGATGCTCCAGCCGCTCGACTCCGTCGCGCCGGCAGTGCTGCGGGAGACTCGAGGGAGGAGATGGAGGGAGCGGGCGATGCAGATCCGCGATGACGCTCTCTCCTAGACCCAGTGCCCACGCAAATGGAGGGAAGCAGAGGAGGAAGCTGCGAGGGAGGAAGCCAAGGAGGGACCGAATTCGTTCTCTCACTCACGCAGGTATGCTCGGATGTGCAAGGATCATGTGGATTGGAAGCTGCTAAATCTTGACCTGCGGATCTACTTCGAAGGAGATTTCTCGGAGAAGCACAGGATGCCCCAACCCAGTGAGCCGCTGATTGCGTTTGTTCGATGGGCGAAAGGAGAAGTGAATTCAGGAGATCCACGCCATGCTGCAAGATGGGAATGCTTGACTAGACTCCTGCCCACCAGCACGCCACCGGAGCCAGTGGATCCCCTACCTTACCTCTCCTCCAAACCTGCAGAAGATTGAAATTAGGCTTGCAATCTGCTTCAATTGAGCTGTCTCGTGGTTATTTTTGCTTCCTGAGAGACAACATCTGGCTGGAGGATGAGAAGGAACCAGGAACTCCGATGAATTTCCCCTATCACAATGGGGGGGGGGAGCGCCGGTTGGGCAGTGGTACGGCCCACCTCCGCCCCAAATGGGGGCACAATCTGGGTAGGCTCCTGTAATTGCCCAAGATCAATCTGCTGGTGGTTCTGACTCTCAGATCAGTGGGAAATCTCAAGGCAAGAATCAGCAAAAGAAGAGATAGGACATCCAGAAAACTGCTCCTGCCCCTGCTTCAGGCCTTATGGCATACTCTGAGGTGATCTGCTACAACTGTGGGGAACCAGGGCATCATTTGATAAATGTGTCAAGCCCAAGAGTGGTTTTATATGCAAAATGGTTACCCATAAAGTTGAGAATTTCCCTGTCAGGAGGAAAAACCCACAGTTCTGCTAGATATGTTGGAACTGCTGCTCCAGGATTATGTCCACCATTGACAGAATTTTCTGTGACACAGAATTAGATAGTTTTTCCCCTTTCTAGTTGTAGAGCTCTACCCAGATGTGGTAGTTACCACACTCCTTTGCTCTAGGACTCTAGTCTTAACCAAACTCCAAAGAGCAATAGTTTTAAATTTGAAAAGTGGTGGTTTCTTAGAGAAGATTTTACTGAGCTAGTCAGGTAAATCTGGAATGAGCCTACTGGGAGCAGCTGCCCCCAAGAAAATTGGCAGATCAAAATCAGGAGATTTAGAAGAACTACCAAAGGGTGGAACTCCAATAAGGAAGCTAATCTTAGAATATACAAAAGGCTTCTCCTCCTTGAGTTTGACTCTCTAGATATTGAGGCAGAAACCACTGACCTCTCTGAGGCTGAGACTAATAGATTAAACTTTGTCCATGGAGAGCTCAAGAAAATTTGGCTTCAAGAAGAAATCAAATCCAAACAAAGGTCTAGAGATTGGAACATTAAGGAGGGTGATAGAAATACTGCTTACTTCCATGCAGTAGCTAACAAGAGGAGGAGGAAAACCCTCATTCACTCCCTTGATGGCCCTAATGGCCCTGTTACTGAGGTAGATGAGATGCTGAAAGTGGCTAGTGACTTCTACAAAGACCTGTTTAAGAAAGAAAACCCTGATGGGTTCTCTCTACAAAACAATTTTTTCTCTGCTTTTGAAAAAGTCTCTCCTGCTGAAAATGAGCTGCTAGAAGCCCCTTTTTCAGAGACAGAGGTGAAGGAAGCCATTTTAGCTCTTATCCTGATGGGGCTCCTGGTCCTGATGGGATTCCCTTCTTATTTTATCAGCATTTTTGGGACTTGGTGAAAAATGATCTCTTATATCTTTTCCAAGCCTTTCATAGAGGGGGTTTGTTGGAGTCAAGTTAAATAACTATGAAAGTGATTTTTTTCCTTGCTGGTAAAGGCCTTAGGCAAGGTGACCCCATCTCCCCGCTTTTGTTTAATTTAGTAGTGGACGTTCTTACTAAAATGCTGAGAAAAGCTAATGATCATAGTCTGATTGCAGGGCTCTGTCCTGAGGTCTGCTCTGGTAGCATCATCTGCCTTCAATATGCAGATGATACCATCCTTTTCTTAGACAATGACTCCACACATGCTAGCAATCTGAAAACTGTTCTAACCTGGTTTGAACAAGTCTCAGGCATGAGAATCAACTACTCTAAAAGTGAACTCATCCCTATCAACATGGATGATCAGGAATTAGCTGACTTCCTCTCTATTCTAGTCTGTAAGAAAGGTAACTTCCCCATTAAGTACCTAGGTATCCCTCTCCACTATGATAAACCGAGGAGAGAGGATATCCAACCCCTTCTAGATAAAATCATTAAAAGGATTGCTAGGTGGAGGGAAAAACTTCTCTCTTACAGAGGTAGATTGATCCTCATACAAGCTTGTTTGGCTAGCATTCCAGTGTATCTCCTCTCCTTCTTCAAGTTCCCTAAATGGGCAGTGAACCTCATCAATTCTCAGATGTCTCATTACTCGTGGAATGATTTTGAGGGAAATAGGAAGATACACCTTGCTAATTGGGCCCTAGTCTCTATGAAAAAAGATTTTGGAGGCCTAGGCATACCTAACCTCCAAGAAATTAACACCTGTCTTCTAGGGTCTTGGGTTAAAAGATTCTATGAGGAAGACCTGAAACCCTCGAAGTTTCTTATTGCCCATAAATACCTAGGAAATAAACCTAATATTTTTGTCCCTTCCTCCAACCCTAAGACCTCTAGATTCTGGAAAGGATTAAAACCTATTATGCATGCTGTGAAATTTGGATACAGATAGAACATAGGGGATGGGAGCAGAACCAGGTTCTGGGAAGATACTTGGTTTGGCACATCCCCCCTAGCAGTCCAATTTTGGCCTATTTACTCTGTCCGCAATGAGCTTAACAAAAGTGTCAATGAAGTTTGGGACGGTCAATGCCTAAAACTCTCTTTTAGAAGGAACTTTAGTGATAGTCTCATGGAACAATGGTTCCAGTTGGAGGAAATTGCCAAAAGCATTACCTTTACTGCCGAGCCGAATGCCCTGATTTGGCAGCTGGAAAATAAGGGGAAGTATTCCTCCAGCTCCCTCTATCATGTTATCAACTTTAGAGGGGTTCAACCCGTGTTTATCCCTATTGTCTGGAAATTGAGAGTTCCCCCTAAAATTCATGTATTTCTCTGGCTTCTCTCCAAAAACAAATTGATGACTAGGGATAACCTTAGGAAGAGACACATCATCAAACCCCTTGATTGTGTTTACTACTTGGAACAAGAGTCTTGTTCTCACCTATTTTTTGAATATATAGTTGCTAAACATCTCTGGGCCCACATTGAGGAATATTTCTCTAGTCAGATTGTCTCATCCTTCGAATCTGTCGCCAGATTCTTGATTGCTACCAAAAAGTGCTCAGTTTTAAACACTGTTAGCTCAGCTGTCCTATCGTGCTTCTGGAAATATTGAAATGCTATGATTTTCAGTAACACCTCCTGGATTTCCATTCCGCAGGTCTTGAAGTTGATCAGGAACATGGTGAGGAACTGGGCGATTCTCTCCTCCGGATCGGACAAGGACAAGTTGATGAGGTTCGTGGAAACCCTAACAAGATCCCTCCAGAAACCGTTGGCGATCACTTGTGGCTGAACAAGGCTCGACCTGCTCTGGGGCTGGACCCGTGGGCCCGTCGCAAGATCTTTGATGAAGATGATGGGCACCTGGCGCCGAAAAATAGGGACATCCACCATGCTACGCCTTCCAGCCCGGTGTCTCCACTTGCTTACTGGTCACCGCAGGCTGACACGGCCCCTCGGCTGAAGACCATGAAGGCTTCGCTGGACCCTCCTTGTGTCATTTGAGTGCTCTATCCGCTCTACCTTTGGCACCGCTCGGGTGATTTGTGTTATTTAGAGAACTTGTTCATCCACCCCCCTAGTTTGTAGCTTTTCTACCTTTGCTTTCGAACTGCTCTTTGAGGTGCTGTATCAGAATATGTTCTGGTTTCGTTCTCAATAATGGAACCGAGGAGATGCTTCCTATTTTTCTAAAAAAAATTATTTTATAAGTTATTATATAAAGCTTGGTAAGAATGTAAATTTAAGGACGAATGTAATAATATCACTTATTATTTAAATATATTTATAACAAAATGCTCAGCCCCTTTTTATTTTTTGATAACATTGTTGGCCCAACCCAACATTATAATTAGAATCAGCCCAGCAAAATCGTGTATTTCGAGAAAGTGCAAATGGGCTGTAATTTTTTAGGAAATAAAATAAAGGGGCCGCATGGACGCTACATTATTTGTTCACCCATCCCAACTAATGGCTGTAATTCAAAAAAAAGATCAAATTGATTGTAAATTCTACCATACAAAAAAAGAATGTAAATTCTAAAAAAATGGGTTGAATACGTGCCACATTTTTGGAGGCTGAAATGTGGGCCAATAGGTCAAAGCCAATGCAAGTCGTTGTCAATTTAGTCAACAAATGATTCTGACATGTTAGCCATTGGATTTACATCCAACGACCGGCATCCATCTTCAATCTCTCGTCTTCTTCCTCCAGCGGCGCCAGGACCACCTCCCGCCTCCTGCTGATAGCAGCTCTGCTTAGCATGCTTCGCTATGAAGCGCTACTCCACCGTTGACCAGGCCATCCCTCCACCCCTCCACACCTCCTGTTCTTCTCCACCGACTTCCAAACCACACCGCACTAGAACCAGTTAACCCTCGTACACCTCTCTGTCTACGACTCTACTCCCGCGTCTTCCCATCTCCGGCTCATTGCTGTCAGGGGCCTCGCCGTCATCCACCACCTTGGATGTGCTCGGCGCAGTGTGGTCAACGTGGTCAATGAACGACACCATTGGAAGTAGACTGTTTGTGGAGAGGCTGATAGCTGGGTCCACGGCCGCACCCAAGGAAATGCCTCCTTATTACGCGCAAAATAATGATTCCTCCACCTGACATCTGGGACCCACCGGAAGGGCCTCTATATTTCGCGAAATAAAGTGCCCCCCGCTGACATGTCGGACCACCAGCTATCTTCGCACGCAAGGAAGTGCCTCCTTATTACGCACAAAAAAATGAATATTCCCGCTGCCAGCTGGAACCCAGCATAGTGGGAGGCTGACTTGTGGGCCTACCAAGTTGACGGGGACAGAGGGCTTTGTCAACTTAGTCAATATGAACGATTCTAGCTCCTGTTACCATACGATATTCATCCAACGGCCGTAGTGCTTCTTCAACCTCTGGTCTTCTTGCTCCCGCTGCCCAAACCAGCGCTGGTCGTGCTGCGTGCTCCTGCCTCCCGTGGCCGGCTGTGATGCCGCGGAGGCCTCACCACCCCCTACTACTCCCACCGCTGGCCAGGCCATCCCTCTACTCACCCACACCCCCTGTTATTCTGCGGCGACAGCAGCCTCACACCGCAGCCGAACCAGAGAACCCTCGTACTCCTCTTCGAGTAGGCATCCACTGTTGCGTCTTAACCGGCTCCGAGTCGTCCCCTCCCTAGTCCTCACCGTCATCCACCACCCTGGTGCTCTCGGCGCGGAGTGGTCAACGTGGTCAAAGACCGACTTCCATCGGAAGAGTACTGTATGTGGAGAGGCTGACAGCTGGGTCCACGGCAGTCACAAGGAAGTGCCTCCTTATTACGCGGAAAATGATTATTCCTCCACCTGACAGCGGGGACCCACCGGACAAGCCACCAGTATTTTGCAAAAAAAAATCATTTCCCCCTGACTGCTGGGACCCACCGGATGGGCCACCGTATTTCGCAAAAAAAATGTTCCCCCCGCTGTCAGCTCGGACCCACCGGAAGTTCCTCCTTATTACGCATAAAAAAATGAATACTCCTGAAGCTAGCTGGGACCCACCTTGCTGGGAGACTGACTTGTGGGCCTACTAAGTTGACGGGGACGAAGGGCTTTGTCAACTTAGTCAATATGAACGATTCTAGCCCCAGTGACTGTACGATGTCCATCCAACGGCCGTAGTGCTTCTTCAACCTCTAGTCTTCTTGCTCCAGCCGCCCAAAGCAGCGCCGGTCGTGCCGCATGCTCCTACCTCCCGTGGCCGGCTGTGCTGCCGCAGAGGCCTCACCGCCCCAACTATTCCCACCGCTGGCCAGGCCTTGCGGCGACGGCAGCCTCACACCACAGCCGAACCAGTGAACCCTCGTAGTCCTCTCCGCGCGGGCTTCCACTGCCGCGTTGTCCCCTTCCTAGGCCTCGTCGTCGTCCACCGCCGTGGTGCTCTCCGTGCGGCGTGGTCAACGTGGTCAAGGAACGACTTCCATCGGAAGAGCACTGTACGTGGAGAGGCTGACAATTGGGTCCACGTCCATAGCCCAGTTTTTTTGTGATTTGCCAAGTAAGTCGCTTTGTCAGGCCTATTGGGCTGCAAATCTTTCAAGACAAGGAGAGCTTTCATTCGGCTGGCCGAGAAAATGGCCCATTAGTAATGAGCAATGGGTTGTACATTTTTAAAACACAACAAATCGGCAATTAGTTTCAAATATCTTATTTTTCATTTCAAGATTTTAAATTACATTAATTTTTATGCGTGGAGAATTTGTTGGATTTTATATTGATATACATTTATTTTTAAAATCAGTTTGAATGTGAGTCGAAATTTCGGGATTAAAAACAGTTCGGACAGCACCGAAATATGCAAAATTTCATATAATTTTTTTACCGTTGCCACAATATGGGCTGTAATGCTAACAAAAAGAATATGGGCTCCAAAAAACCTTAAGAATTAACAAATGGGCTGTAAATTATTAGAAATAATGGCAAATGGGATGTATGCTGTTTTCTACAGATTTGAGGCTTTCCTAAAAAAAGGTTGACGCACAAGCACTGACTGTTGGATGTCCATCCAACGGCCGTCGTGCTTCTTCAATCTCTGTTCTTCCTGCTCCAGCCGCTCAAACAAGCGCCGGCGGGACTGTCTGCTCCCTCCTCCTCGCGGCCGGTTGTGCTGCCGCGCAGGCCTCACCGCCCGACCGTACTCCCATCGCTGGCCTAGCCATCCCTCTACTCACCCACACCTGCTGTTATTCTCCGGTGATGGCAGACGAACCAGTAAACCCTCGTACAGTCGTACTCCCCTCCGCGTGGGAAACTACTGCCGAGTCTTCCCTACCACCGTGTCGTCCCCTTCCTAGGCCTCGTTGTCGTCCACCGCCCTAGTGCTCTCGGCGCGGCGTGGTCAACGTGGTCAAGGAACGACTTCCATCGGATGTGGACTGTACGTGGAGAGGCTGACAGCTAGGTCCACTGCCGCAGGAAGGAAGTGCCTCCTTATTACGTGGAAAATAATGATTCCTCCACCTGACAGCTGGGACCACCGGATGGGCCACTGTATTTCGTGAAATAAAACATTTCCCCCTGACTGTTGGGACCCACCAGCTACATCTTCGCACGCAAGGAAGTGCGTCCGGAAAAAAATGATTCGCCCCCTGACTGCTGGGACCCACCAGCTACATCTTCGCAGGCAAGGAAGTCCTTGACAGTCGGGACCCACCTGGTCGAAGCGTATGTAGCGTTGTCATTCTGGTCCCGAACGTGTACGTACATACTGGTCGATGTAGAGGCGCGCACGTGTCGTACTAGAGGCGCGCATGTGTCGTAGTAGAGGCGCGCATGTGTCGTAGTAGAGGCGCGCACGTAGCATTTACACGTACATACAGCGGCCAGGGTGCAAGAAAGAAAATACGGCCACGTATGCGTACATACGGGCGGGGTCTCGAATGCCTACTCGCGCATGTGTACGGCGAGGGCTCGTGTACATGGCTGGGTCGGAATGAAGAAACAACGTCATCGTCGTGTTCATGGGGAGGCAACGGAATGCGTCCTGTTCATGGGGAGGCAACGGAATGCGTCGTGTTCATCGGGAGGGCTTGGACGGAACATGCGATGGAAACAAGGCCTGGCGTACCGCAGAATGGAGGAAACGGCCTTGTGTTCGACCGGCCACATTCGAAACGGGATCCTGTTCATCGGGAGGGGTCTGGCGTACCGCAAAACGGAGGAAACGGACCTCCTACGGTCGAAACGGGGGTCCTGTTGATCGGGAGGGTTGTGGCGTACTGCAAAACGGAGGAAACGGACTTGTGTTGGAGCACCACGGTTGAAACGGGGGTCCTGTTCATCCGGAGGCGTGCGGCGTACCGCAAAACGGGACTCCATGGGATACTGTTCATCTCCACCGTCGACCTCCTCCAACCTCCACGGGCTCCTGTTCATCCAGCCTCCACCGCGCGCTACTCCACTGGCTACTCTTCAACCACCCCTCCATTGTCTACTGTTCATCCAGCCCTCCACGCGACGGGGTCCTGTTCAGCCACCCCTCCATGGGCACCCGTCCACAGTCTACTGTTCATCCAGCCCTCCACACCAACGGGGTCCTGTTCAACCACCCCTCCACCGTCTACTGTTCATCCAGCCCTCCACACCACGGGGTCCTGTTCATCGACCCCTCCACGGGCACCCCTCCACCGTCTACTGTTCATCCAGCCCTCCACCACACCACGGGGTCATGTTCATTCAGAGGCAACGCCACCGCTCACTGTTCATCCAAACCCCCCCGCAACGCTCACTGTTCATCCCATCGATCGGCTTCAGTTAGCAGCAGTAGCAAAGGAATCGCTCGATCGGGTTCAGTTAACAGCCATCGATCGATCGCTCGGGTTCAGTAACGCGTAGCCTGCAGTGCAATCGCTCGGGTTCAGTTAGAGCCCAATGCCTCACTCGGGTTTAGTTAGAGCCAACGCCTCGCACACACGCGTGTACGTGTACGAGAGAAACGCGCATCGCTCGGCCCCGACCTCCCACCGTAACCGGGAACTCCCCGAAATTTTCCTCCCCCTCGCTTCTACCACGGTTTTTTCCGTCATGGACGACCCAAAGAATATCATGCACTGCGTCTCCGGCCCACCCAGGATGAAAAGCCCATTTTCTGTCATGATTTTTTGTCATAGAAGTAGGAGCCCACCACATCTATGATGATACCAGGTTTTGTCACAATTATCGTCATAGAGGTGTCATATGTATGACCGAAAAAAATTTCGTTCGGCCCAAAATGTCACGGATGTGTCTTTTTTTGTAGTGATCGTCCAAGAAAACCTCACATATCTTTTCACAGAAGTTAGAAAATATATCCATCATGCATCTTTGAAAGCTAGCAGGTGCATTACATAAACCAAAAGGCATATGTCTATAAGCAAAAGTACCGAAAGAGCAAGTAAAAGTGGTCTTTGCTTGATCATCGGCCGACATAGGTATTTGAGAGGAACCAGACTAACCATCTAGAAAGCAAAAATGTGTATGTTTGGATAATATTTCTAGCATTTGATCAATAAAAGGTAAGGGGTAATGATCTTTTTTAGTAGCCTTGTTTAATTTGCGGAAATCAATTACCATCCTATAACCTGTAATAATTCTTTGCGTAATCAATTCATCTTTATCATTAGGAACAACAATAATACCTCCCTTCTTAGGGACACAATGAACAGGACTTGCCCACTGACTATCAGCAACGGGATAAATTATACCTGCCTCAAGGAGCTTTAATATTTCCTTTCTTACCACTTCTTTCATATTAGGATTCAGCCGTCATTGGTGATCAATAACTAGTTTGGCGTCTTTCTCCAAATTTATGTTGTGTTGACATAGAGTGGGACTATTGCCCTTAAGATCATCAAGAGTATATCCAATAGCAGCACAGTGCTTCTTCAGAGTTTTCAATAATTTCTCTTCCTCCTTCTCTGATAGGTTAGCACTAATAACAAAAGGATATATTTTCTTTTCATCAAGATAAGCATATTTAAGAATATCAGGCAATGGTTTAAGCTCAAACACGGGATCACCCTGGGGTGGAGGAGGATCTCCTAGGATTTCAACAAGCAAATTGTGTTTCAGAACAGGTCCCTATTTAAAGAATACTTCATCTATTTCCCTTCTTTCATTCATAAACATAACATTCTCATGGTCTAGCAAATATTGTTCTAAAGGATCATTAGGAGGCACATCAATAGAAGCAAGACCAATAATTTCATCTTTACTAGGCAATTCTTCATCATGGGGTTGTCTAAGAAATTTAGAAAAATTAAACTCATGAGACATATCATCCAAACCAATAGTAACAACATCCTTCTTGCAATCTATCTTAGCATTAACAGTGTTCAAGAAGGGTCTACCAAATATAATGGGACAAAAGCTATCTTGAGGGGAACCGAGAACAAGAAAATCAGCAGGATATTTAGCCTTCCCACACAAGACTTCAACGTCTCTAACAATCCCAATTGGTGAAATAGTATCTCTATTAGCAAGCTTAATGGTAACATCAATACCTTCTATCTCAGCTAGTGCAATATCATGGATAATTTCTTTGTATAAGGAAATAGGTATTGCACTAGCACTAGCACCCATATCACACAAGCCATGATAACAATGGTCTCCTATTTTAACAGAAATATCAGGCATGCCTACCACAGGTCTATGTTTATCTTTAGCACCAGGATTAGCAATTCTAGCAGTCTCATCACAAAAGTAAATAACATGCCCATCAATATTATCGGCCAAGAGATCTTTAACCATAGAAATATTAGGTTGAACTTTAATTTGCTCAGGGGGTTTGTGTGTCCTAATATTACTCTTGTTGACTACAGTTGAAGCTTTAGCATGATCCTTTATTCTAACAGGCAAAGGTGGTTTCTCAACATAAGCAGTAGGTACAACAGGATCATTATAAGTGATAGTCTTTTCTTCAACTTTAATAGGTGCAACTAGTTTTACTTCAATGGGAGGATTATATTTAAACCACTTCTCCTTAGGGAGATCAACATGAGTAGCAAAGTATTCATAGAAAGAAGCTACTATCTCAGACCCAATTCTATATGTAGTGCTAAATTTACAGAAAACAACGGTATCCATAAAAGATTTAACACAATCAAACTTAGGTGTTATACCTGACTCCTTACATTCTTCGAGATCCCAATCTTCAGAGTTGCATTTAATTCTCTCCAATAAATTCCATTTGAATTCAATAATCTTCATCATAAAGGAACCAGTACAAGAAGTATCGAGCATGGAGCGATTGTTGTCAGAAAGCCGAGCATAATTTTTTTTAATAATCATTTCTCTTGAGAGCTCATGATTGGGGCATGAATATAACATTGACTTAAGCCTCCCCCAAGCTTGAGCGATGCTTTCTCCTTCGCGAGGCCAAAAATTATATATATAATTACGATCACGATGAACAAGATGCATAGGATAAAACTTCTGATGGAATTCCACTTTCAACCGTTTGTAGTCCCATGATCCCATATCATGACATAGCCTATACCATGTCAATGCTTCTCCCTTCAAAGATAAAGGGAATACCTTCTTCTTGATAACATCATCGGGCATACCTGCAAGCTTAAATAATCCACAAACTTCATCCACATAGATTAAGTGTAAGTGGGGATGCAATGTTCCATCTCCTGCAAAAGGATTAGCTAGCAGTTTCTCTATCATACCCGAAGGAATTTCAAAGTAAACATTTTCATTTTCAGTAGGTCCATTAGGTTGAGGATGAACTATTTGCTCTGCCGGTCGGGGTGAAGATACCCCGAACAAGCCCCTCAAAGGATTAATTTCCATAGTAACAAGTGACAGTAAATTTCAGCGCACTATATAAATTTTTCCTTACCAAATTCCACCTACCAAAGGCGCTTCACTCCCCGGCAATGGCGCCAGAAAAGAGTCTTGATGACCCACAAGTATAGGGGATCTATCGTAGTCCTTTCGATAAGTAAGAGTGTCGAGCCCAACAAGGAGCAGAAGGAAATGATAAGCGGTTTTCAGCAAGGTATTCTCTGCAATCACTGAAATTATCGGTAACAGATAGTTTTGTGATAAGGTAATTGGTAACGAGTATTAAGTAATAAAAGTAAATATGGTGCAGCAAGATGGCCCAATCCTTTTTGTAGCAAAGGACAAGCCTGGACAAACTCTTATATGAAGAAAAGCGCTCCCGAGTACACATGGGAATTATCGTCAAGCTAGTTTTCATCACGATCATATGATTCGCATTCGGTACTTTGATAATTTGATATGTGGGCGGACCAGCGCTTGGGTGTTGTCCTTACTTGGACAAGAATCCCACTTATGATTAACCTCTATTGCAAGTGTCCGCAACTACAACAGAAGTATTAAGGTAAACCTAACCATAACATGAAACATATGGATCCAAATCAGCCCCTTACGAAGCAATGCATAAACTAGGGTTTAAGCTTCTGTCACTCTAGCAACCCATCATCTACTTATTACTTCCCAATGCCTCCCTCTAGGCCCAAAAAATGGTGAAGTGTCATGTAGTCGACGTTCACATGACACCACTACAGGGATGACAACATACATCTCATCAAAATATCGAATGAATACCAAATTCACATGACTACTAATAGCAAAACATCTCCCATGTCCTCAGGAATAAACGTAACTACTCACAAAGCATATTCATATTCATAATCAGAGGGGTATTAATATGCATAATGGATTTGAACATATAATCTTCCACCAAGTAAACCAACTGGCATCAACTACAAGGAGTAATCGACACTACTAGCAACCCACAGGTACCAATCTGAGTTTTGGATACAAAGATTGGATACAGGAGATGAACTAGGGTTTGAGATGAGATGGTGCTGGTGAAGATGTTGGTGGATACAGGAGATGGACTAGGGTTTGAGAGGATCGTTGGTGATGACGATGGTGATGGTTTCCCCATCCCGGAGGGAAGTTTCCCCGGCAGAACAGCTCCGCTGGAGCCGTAGATTGGTTCCACCATGGTTCTGCCTCATGGCGGAGGAGTCTCGTTCCGAAAGCTTTCTTATGACTTTTTTTTCTCGATGAAAGACTCCATATAGCCAAAGATGGGCATCAGAGGGCCACCGGGGGGCCCACGAGGCAGTGGCGCGCCTAGGGGGGTAGGACGCACCCCCACCCTCGTGGCTGGTAGGTGGCCCCCCTCTGGTACTTCTTGCACTCATTATTTTTTATATATTCTGGAAATAACTTCCATGAAGTTTCAGGACTTTTGGAGCTATGCAGAATATGTCTCTAATATTTGCTCCTTTTCCAGCCCAGAATTCCAGCTGCCGGCATTCTCGCTCTTTATGTAAACCTTGTAAAATAAGAGAGAATAGGCATAAGTATTGTGACATAATGTGTAATAACAGTCCATAATGCAATAAATATCGATATGAAAGCATCATGCAAAATGGACGTATCACACATAACCTCCATGACTCTCCGGATTATTTCTGTGTGTTGGTGGTGCGGCAGGAAGACATCACAAGATGTGTACCATGGTATGGTCATTGAGGACACACCTACACTTGAGAAATTACTTGTAGTTGATCAAGAAGGTCCAACAAGAATCAATGTCATTTCCGTGCCGAAATTGACAGTAGTGGGCTACTCGCCTCACAAATACTCCGAACTTGTTATTGGATCCAAACCCGTTCAGGTACAACAACCTCCTTATACCTCTCCTTCTACAAATTAACATTATTTCTAACTTTGAAGATGTTTGTCCATGTGTCATTCAGAAAACGATTCCGACAAGCTTGACCCCGAAACTGCGCACAATGAAGGTTTTGGCACTAGAATCTATCGGCCCCAACCTGGAGCAAGTTGTCAGTTTCCTGAGATGCTTTCCGTGCCTGGAGAAGCTATATATCGAGGTGATGTTCCTTTCCTGTTAAATGTTAACCATAAGGGAGTTCAAGTTTTCTTAGGGAACTTTTCATCCACTCCAACCTCTTGTGAAGAAGGCTACACTTTTCTAGAATGTAATCAAATGCGCATGTTAATCATGTCAGATCAAAGATGGCATGTTAGTGCATTTTACAAATCCAGTAATGTTCAAAACTGCATGTAGGAACTAACATGTTTTCTTCTTTTGCAGATAAGATTAGGCCCAGTGGTGGATAATGTGATACAATATAACAATCACGTCGGATGCCTAGATCTGCATCTCTCAGAAATTACTCTAAACTCCTACCGAGGGACCTTACCAGATATTATATTCGCTAGGTTCATTGTTCTCAGAGCAAGGGTGTTGAAGGAAATGAGGTTTTCCCTACATTTATTTCGCAAAAATGAATGGTTTGTTGATCAGCCCTGGCTCCTGCGGCAGAATGGAGTAGGCTCCAAAAATGCTGAATTTCATTTTGGAACTTCAGATGACAAAGTAATCTGAAGTCATCGTGTCAACCCCATACATGACTTCTCAGTGCCTGACCCCTTTGCAAAAATTGTGAGGTTTCGAAACCAGACTTAGAAGCGGTGATATTAGTTTGAACCGCTCTGATATCCATGTTCAGCGGATCAGTGCAAGCGTTTGCAGCTGATGAGCTGAATTTCATTTCTAATATCAGTTTCAACCTTGTAATCTTCGAATTTGAGCCAAATAACTCTGGAATTTGAATCTTGTAATATTTTGAGTTTTTGTGGTACAATCACTAAAATGGCATCGTATGAGATTCGTATATTGCTAACACTATTTTGACCTTAATATGCAATGGTCTTAGATTTTATTGACCATTCTCGAATTAGTTTACCTTGTTGTTCTCACCGCACACGATCTATATAGCTAGCTCGACTGCTATCTTCGACATTATTGCACATAGTTGGTTTCTTCCACCGTGTGCATTGTAGAGTGCAGTATTAATTATCGCACTCGAGTGTCCATCATCACCCTTCTGTGTAACTTTGACCTCATCACCCATGAGTAAACTTATGATCAAAGTCATTCCACACACTTCATATCTACAAAGCTTTTTGCCAATAAACGCCCACGATTTGTCCCTCTTCTAGCAGCGTGGCAAAACAAGCCAGGCGGGAAGCTTGCACGGTAAACAGCGCGGTAGTGCGGGGACAGGCTCACCGATGATGCATTTGGCGCCTCTTGGAGCCCACCTGTGCAGTGCGGTGTTATCAAGCATGCACTGGAATCCTCCGCTATGAATGACGTGATGATTACAGGCGGACCGGCCCCCATTTATTTCAGCGGCCATTTAACCCTTGTGTCTCTTAAACCTTTCGATCGCACCCCACCATTGCAAGAAGCACACCCACCACGAGAAATTTTTAGAGGGTATCATGCGCGGCTCCAATGGCGCTCCGAGCGGCTACCGATGACGAGCAGCAGTTCACCATGCGTGCCGTGGTGGACTCCCACAAAAGGTTCATGGACCTCTCGGTGGTGTACACCAATGACCCGGTCTGGGTGGAGCACTCCATGCGCAACATGGAGTCGTTGCTTGCCGCGTAGAAGTAAGGTGGTCGGGTTCGACCTCGAGTACACCCGCACTCGTGCCGGGTCTCATCCCAAGGTCGTTGTCGCCCAGATGTGCGTATGCCACCACATCCTCGTCTACCACTACTGCCTGGCCACAAGGCCTTGCGAGCGTTTCACCAGGTTTGTCAACAGCCCCCGCTACATGTTCGCTATGGTGGACATCACAAACGATGTAAAGGCGCTAGAGAATTCGGGCATCGCCTGCCAGAATCTTTTCGACATCCAGGGCCAATACAAAATCCGGGGTAGCAAGGAGCATGAGAAGGACTCACTTGTTCACCTCGCCTAGGCCAGCATCGACCCCTACTACAGAGACATGAAAGATTCGTGCAACAAGGACAAGTGTGCCTGGCACTCGGCCTGGACGGAGAAACTCGACAAAGCTCACGTCGTGTACACGGCCAAGGAGGCGTACACGAGCTACAACATGTACAGGCGGATTGTTGACATGAGGAAGTGCCTCCTTCCCCAAAATGACCAGGGATCCAACCGGAAGCAGAGCAATGGCAAGCGTCATCGCAACAATAAGTAGATGATTAGATCCTTGTTTATCCTACTTTAGTATGCATGTAATTGCTTACTTTGGTGTGTGGAAATGTTATGTGTGTAGTCACTTGTGTAATTGTATGCTTAATTTGGTTATGCAATGCTGTATTTTTAAGTGTATATGTTGATGCTCTGTAGACAGAGCGTAGATGTTGTGCGGACAAAGAAAATCACATCGCACATGGAGTAGACAACTGAACCCGTCGGTGATGTTTTCATGAATCACTCACAATTGTATACCAGCAATCGTTTGCTCACAACACACACTGCTTCTTAGCAGTAATCGTTTGTGTTGTTATCGGTCTGCGCACATGTTTCCGATTAAAGACATGTTTGCCTCGTATCACATACATCTTGTTCATTTGAACTGTTTCTGCTCTCATGTCTCAACGCAAATAGTTCATTCGAGTGAACCGCATACCATATATCGCACACACCTTTGATCTGGCTGACCGTTTCTTTTGTGTTGCCTAATCACAAACAGTTCATCTGAGTGAACCGTATGCTGTACATTGCACACACCTTCATCTGGCTTCCCATTTCTTTTGTTCCTCATCATCGCAAACAGTTAATTGAGCTGAACCATATGCCCTGCATCGCACACGCAACTAACATCTGAACCGTTTTCTATGCATCCTCCATCGCAAACATTTTGCACCATTTTTATGGTTTTTTCACACCACCGTTTGCGATTATGGCATCACACACAGTTTCATCAAAGGGTCTCTGATCGTAGTGTCGCGTTAGTAGCAACCTGTAGTAGTGGTAGCTGCCGGCGTGTGTCTCCACACCATGGTTGTCCTTGGCCTCCAGCTACTCGTTCATGTGGAGCGTGTGGGCACTCTGCACAGACGAGAGCACCGCCCGTTTCAAGTCCAGGACATCCGGTTCCACCTGCAGGAGGGCCTCGATGGCAGCGGCATCCGCGCGCTCCGCATCGAGTTGAGCCTCTACTGCCCGGTTCAAGTCCAGGACATCCCATTCTGCCTGTAGGAGGGCCCCGATGGCAGCGGCATCCGCGCGCTCCGCATCGAGTTGAGCCTCCGCCTCCCGGTTCATGTCCAGGACGTCCGGTTCCGCCTGCAGGAGGGCCTTGATGGTAGCGGCATCTGCGCGCTCCGCATCAAGTTGAGCCTCTGTCGCCCAGATCACATCCACGACATCCGGTTCCGCCTGTAGGAGAGCCTCGATAGCAGCGGCATGTGCGCACTTCGCGTCGAGTTGAGCCTCTGCCTCCCGGTCCTCCTTTGGTGTCGCCAGGTTGAATCACTGGTCTGCCTGCACCATGGGGGACCCGGACGCCAGCACGATGTCGACGTCCATTGTCTCATACCCATCGGGGGCCTTCTGCTCCGCGTCCTCCGCCATGAACATTGGATCGGCTTCCTCCTCCTTGTAGCTTGGCTCCAGAGAACTAGGGGATTGGCCCGCCGCAAAGCGAGCTTGGGAACAGAGGTCTGTGGCACCGACCGCCGCCGTGATTTTTGCGTGGCGCTCCGGCATCAGCATCTTGTACTACATGATCTTGCGGCGCACCATGGCTTTCCAGCAAACTAGGGGGCGCTTGATGCGAGCTAGGGGATCGAAAGGTGGGGGAATAGGCTGGAGAGGAGGTGTGGTTTTGGGGCGGTAGCTGGCATAGGCTGAGCAGGGAAGGTTCTACTGTGAATAGTGGTTCCGATGACGATCGGTCAATCGGTTTTGACTTTACATTGCTCTTGTCGCGTTCGCGTTGCACCCCGGCATGCTGGACCCTCCACGTCGCTCACCAAACGGAACACACTTCGTCTTGCGTTTTCGCTCGCTTGTGGGGCCACAGTTGAGAGCAAACCAAGGACCCTCCCCCTCCCCGACCCATGTCATTTATACTACCACTCCCTCCATTTTATGCAGAGTAACTAAAAACAGAGGGAGTATACTACAGATGAGGATCCCCTGACGTGGCCGAACCCATTGAGTAACTAACATGCAGGGCCTAGCAAGCATGGGGTCCTCTAGTAAGTGAACGAAAGGGAGGATAAGGCAGGGATACCTACGTCAGAGGATGCACTTCCACTACTACTCCCTCCTTCCATCTACTATACAGGTCCTAATGCATTTGTCGAGGCTAACTTTGACCAAATGTTAGAGTAATAATATATGACATGCAACTTACACAAAGCATACAGTCAAATTCGTATGTGAAAGGAGCTTCCAAGGATATAATTTTGACATTATAAATCTCATGTACTATTAATCTTGTCAATAGTCAAGGGCGCTTTGGAAAAATTCATTAGAGCATGGTTAATAATATAGCCATCCAATGGCTATAAGGAACTGCCATGTCATCTATAGCCATCACCTATATGCACTCATACAATAGTGTGGGCTATAAGGTTGGCTATTTCCCGCAAAAAAATATAAGGTTGGCTGTTATATTAGTACTTTTTCATCTCCTCTCTATCTCTTTCTTCATATTTATTGTATTTACCTAGGAATGCGTATATAGCTAAGCTCTTGCATGAGAGCTCACTCCCCTTACTTTTTCACATCTTGCTCCTCCACATAGGAAAATGTGCCATGTAAGGGGGCTATAAGCCCACTATTGTGCTTGCTCTTAGGCCCTATATAAATGTAAGGAGGGAGTACTATGAACACTACATACTCTACTACATATGTTCTCAGTACTCCACTGGTACTATTGGACAGGGAGCTTAAAAAAGTTACTATTGGACTGGCTATACGTGGTGAAATCCTAGTAGGAGGAGCATGCGCGAGAATAAGCACATTCACGTGGTTGAAAACAAATTGGAAACCATCTCTGTTTGAATACAAATCTAGGAGTATGTACGAATCTAACAATATTGATTGGGCGTTGTTGAATGTTGATACTTGTTTCTGTAAGTTTGATCAAAGTAGAGATACTTTGACTACACATAAAAATTATATGTAAACTAGAAAGGATCGGAGGGAGTATATTGTATGTTCAAAAGCGAAACGAACATTGAATACCCGTTATATATGATTTGCGGATGTTATGATCACCGGTTAAAAATTTTGAATTTGCCTTAGGTATCACACATGCACCCACTCGTTCTCCCTCGATTTCATCTCAGGGTCCGGAGATCGACTGAAAAAGGACTAGGGTGGGTACAATATGTTTGTTTCACTTATGAACGTACAATATACTCCCTCTGATCCCCACAGCCCCCATGCGGGTCATTTCTATCATATAAACAGACCAAACCTTTATCTCCTTGCATGACATGCAATTGATATCTCAACATCAATCGATCTCGTCAAGATGTGTCGGGGCATGAACCGAATGGGATGTAAAAAGTAAGACGGGAAGCGACACATAGTGGAGGCAAAGTGAAACTTTAAACGAACTGTTTGTTTGTATGCATGTCGGACAAATTACAGCATTGGAAATACAAGCATGGTCTAGGCCCACATGCGAATGATACTCAATAGAATGCTAAAATGAGGCATGCAGGAGGATGGACTCGATCGGAGGGCGGCATGATCGATGGAAAGGAGGGTTGGAGAGTAATGAGAAATAAGCAACGCCGCATGATTATACTTGAACGGCTCAAATAAACAATAAGTTGTCTCGTTTTCCCTTCTGTCTTGGTAACGGAGTAAGATACTCCCTCCGTTTTTATTTACTCCACATATTAGGTTTGACTGAAGTCAAACTTCATAAAATTAGACCAAATTTATAGAAAACTAGCTAGATGCCTGTGCGTTGCACGGAACATCAAGATCTGTGGGATAAAAGGATGAACGAGGGAAGGCCTTCTCTGCAAATGTGGAGAGGAGTGCGTGTAAATTGTCATAGTTTCCTTCCTATCCGTTAGATATAGATCCGACGGCCTATCTTGCAGGATGCCAGGCACACCATGATCACCAAGTCTGCTTTTTATCTACACTAGCAAGATGCACGTGCGTTGCACGGAACATCAAGTATGAGTAGTTTATCTTGTGGGAGAAAAGGATGAATGAGGGAAGGCCTTATTTGCAAATGTGGAGAGGGGTGTGGGTATCTTTTTGCAAAATTGAGATAGTTTCCTTCCTATCCGTCAAATATAAATCGGACAGACTCTTATTAAAAACAGAGTTGGTTATAATGGTGTGCCTGCCATCTTGCAATATAGGTCGTCCGGTTTATATCTGACGGATAGGAAGGAAACTATGGCAATTTTGCAAAAAGGTACATTTGCAAACAAGGCCTTCCCTCGTTCATCCTTTTCTCTCGCAAGATAAACTAGTTATACAAATGCATCTTGATGTTACGTGCAACACATGGGCATCTTTCTAGTAAGAGTAGAAATATGGACATTTACAATAGCAAATTTATATGATGTGAAAGTATATTCAATAATGTATCTAATTGTATTGATTTTTTATTGTATATGTTATTATTTCCGTCTATAAACTTTGTCAAAGGTTACAAAGTTTGACTTTGAGCAAAGCTAAAATGCGGAGTAAATAAAAATAAAGGGAGTACGCAGGGACTAGTATAGTTACTTCTATCGAAACTGTTGGAGATATGCCCTAGAGGCAATCATGTATGATGATATTCCCTATGTGTTTATGAATAAAGATAGTCCTTGGACATTATCAATGATGTGTATCAGCAAGTACGTGACTTGTTTGTGGGACTATGCATTGTATGATGACTATCCTAAAAGGTCCCTAGTCGAAAGGGCTGTGTGGACGCGCAGCCAAATAGACTAGCATATGACACGGTCGATGGCTTGGTCTCACTAGCCATGGAGCATTGGATGTTAACCGGATAATATGGACTTGGAAGGATCTGGTCGGATTCGACGTAGTCGGATCCGAGTCGAGATAAGGTCCGAGTCGGACAGACCCAACTATGAGACGCAGCGATATGTCATCTGTGAGTCTCTAGTACAACATATGTTCTATGTCCTAAGACCTGAGCTGACGCATGTACTCGGGATGGTGACAGACTTGCTTTGGGCCGACCAAACGCTACTCGTTACTGGGTAGTTACAAAGGTAGGTTTCAGGCTTGTCCAGACCCATGCTGCGAGACATGGTCGAGCAAGATGGGATTTGCCCCTCCGACCAGGAGAGACATACTCTGGGCCCCTCGTGTGATCCAACCAGGATAAGCATGGCCATGTGACAAGGATTATGAGATAATCCGGATAGTGGTCGGCATAACTGGAACGAGAAAGAGGTTGGGCTAGCACAAGGATGACAGACTCGCCTTGATCTCGACAACATATATCGTGTGGCAAAAGGAATGGAAGTATGATGTACAGGTTCGCTAACCAGCTTCAAAGTCTGCTTGGTGTTCGGCATGCCTTGCTAGAGGCCTCTACCAACCGTGCAGTTCGGAGTTGATCCGAACTGCGACTAAGCCGACTTGAACCTAAGGGGTCGCGCGCTTAAAGGAAGGAACCTACGAGGTCGAATCCGAGGACACTAGTCGGATGTGATCTGAACTGTATTCGGATTGCGGCCGAGTAGGCTTATGGGCTTTAGGGTCCGTGCGAGGCCCAAGTGTTGAGCCCGCGACGGACACCTATATATATAGTGGAGGTGCCGCGCACTCACGTAGTTGACCACTTCGGCGGTGTCACTAGGGTTTGCATGTGTTGCGAATAGACACCTGTGATAGCCTGGCTTATTAGGGATGATAGACTACTCATATCAATAAGGAATTCCTTCTTTTCCGGGAGCCCATTCGGACAGAACTCCAAAGTTAAGCGTGCTTAGCTTGGAGTAGTGTCAGGATGGGTGACCGACCGGGAAGTTGCTCCCGGGTGCACACGAGTGAGGACAAAGTGCGCAGAAAAGACTAGTATTGATCTTTGGGGCCAGTCTAGATCCCGCCAGGAGTAACAACCCCCGGCGGGTGTGTCCGGGGCGTTACAAGTTGGTATCAGAGCCAGGTTCAACTTGTAACACCCTCGATGCGGCTATATCTCCCACGTGTCGAGGCATGACTTAGAGGCATAACCGCATTGAAAGCAATGTCGCAAGTTAGGCAATCTTCACAACATCCCATGTAATATAGATAATAAAAGGGGAGATAACATAGTTGGCTTACACTCGCCACGTCAATCAAAGTACATAAATAGCATTACAACATTCAAACACTCATGGCCCGACTACGGTGCCAAAATAAAAGATAACCCAACATGCGACACGGTCCCGATCACCCCAACTGGGCACCACTACTGATCATCAGGGAAAGACACGTAGTATCATTGAGAGTCCTCGTCGAACTCCCACTTGAGCTCAAGCGCGTCATCTCGAACGGAATCATCAGGCCCTACATCTGGTGTAATAGTAATCTTTGAGCCAAAGGGACTCAACAATCTCGCACCCTCGCGATCAAGACTATTTAAGCTTAATAGGTAAGGCAAGGTAAAAATATGTGGAGCTCCAGCAAGCGACTAGCATATATGGTGGCTATCCTGTTCGCAAAAGAGAGCGAGAAGAGGAGCAAAGCGCGAACGAGTAACTAGAGGGCAATCCTGCGGCAAGCATTACTCCAACACCGTGTCCACTTCCCGGACTCCGCCGAGAAGATACCATCACGGTAACTCACACAGTTGATTCATTTTAATTAAGTTAAGGTTCAACTTATCTACAACTGGACATTAACAAATTCCCATCTGCCCATAACCGCGGGCACGGCTTTCGAAAGTTCAAATCCCTGCAAGGGAGTCCCAACTTAGCCCATGACAAGCTCTCACGGTCAACGAAGGAATAGACCTCCTCCCAAGACGTTCCGATCAGACTCGGTACCTCAGTTCTTCAAGACACTTCGACAGGTTAAAACAAATCCAGAAACACCGCCCCAATGTGCCGACAAATCCCGATAGGAGCTGCACATATTTCTTTCTCAGGGCACACTCAGATTGTCTTAGGTACGGGTAGGCCAGCCCAGAGATGCCCCTGGTGGCCACCGGCAGCTGACAGGTGGATCAACACTCAGAGGAGCACTGGCCCGGGGGGGGGGTTTAAAATAAGATGACCCTCGGGCTCCGGAAACCCAAGGGAAAAAGAGGCTATGTGGAAAATGGTAAAACCAAGGTTGGGCATTGCTGGAAAAGCTTTAATCAAGGTGAACTATCAAGGGGTTCCCATTATAACCCAACCGCGTAAGGAACGCAAAATCCGGGAACATAACACCGATATGACGGAAACTAGGGCGGCAAGAGTGGAACAAAACACTAGGCGAGAGGCCGAGCCTTCCACCCTTTACCAAGTATATAGATGCATTAAGATAACATGGCAATATAATGATATCCCAACAAGTAAATAATGTTCCAACAAGGAACGGTCTCGAATCTTCACCTGCAACTAGCAACGCTATAAGAGGGGCTGAGCAAAGCGGTAACATAGCCAATCAACGGTTTGCTAGGACATGGAGGGTTAGAGGTTTGACATGGAAATTTGGGAGGCTTGAAAGCAAGTGGTAGGCATCGTAGCATGGCATAGCAAAAGAGCGAGCATCTAGCAAAGCAAAGATAGTAGTGATTTCGAGGGTATGATCATCTTGCCTGCAAAGTTGTCAGAGTTGACTAGATCCTCGAAAGCAAACTCAACGGGCTCCTCATTAGCGAACTCGTCTCCCGTCTCTACCCAAACAAGACAGACAAGCAACAAGGACACAATCAACCACGTGCAAAGCTCAAACAACATGATGCAAACATGGTATGCTATGCGGGATGCGATATGCGATGCATATACAAGATTTGACAAGGAATCCATGAACCTGGCCTCAACTTGGAAAACCAAGTGTGCCACTGGAAAGATGAGATGAAAGCACTTGAAAACGATATAAAGATCACCAGAATCGGAGTTACGGTTTGGAAATGGCAAGCGATTCAAATATGACACCGGTCTGCGATTTACAGCAAGTAGCCAACTAGATGCAACAAGATGAACATGCTACAGCACTCAAACATGGCATCAAAATACATCGCAGGGATCCATACAAGATGCTTAACAAAAGATGAACACTGAGCTACGGCCAATTCATCCATTAACAGGTTCAAACAAGCATGGCAAAAATGCATTTGGTAAACAAATTTCAGACTTAGTGAAATTAACACTTGTCTGGAATTTCAGATCAGATAGCACTCATTGGAGCAACAAAACTACATGCTACAGTACCTGAACATGGAAAAGTTGAGCATGGCATGGAGCTACCCAAAGATATTAACAAAAGTCCCTTAGTGACCTTGAGCCAAAAGGGATCAGAAAATACATTTGCAAGCATGTGAACATGGCAAAAACATAAGCAGTTCTCAGACTTGGTGAAAACTGGAGCATGCTAAAAACAGATATCAAGTAGGCATGTTTACGAGCTCGATGCACTCACTACAAAGCAAGTCATTACAATCTAAGCATACACCCATCAAGAATACACAAAATTCAAGCTAGACATGGCAAGAACAATAACATAGCATGCACGGATCAACTACAACATCCTCGGCAAAATCGCTAACAAGTAGACAACCTGCCCAGATTCACGAAATGATAAAAGTAGAGCTTGATTAACTCAAGCTAGGGTGCTCCATAATTGCAAAAAAGACATGGATGGATAGAGCACTACAAGATTAACAAAATATCCTTACTGATCATCCTCAAAAGAGGCATGGACCATTAGGAAACAACATGAACATATGGCATATTGAGATAAACAGTCCAAGGACTTAGTGGAAATGCTAAGTCCCTGAAATCGGCATTAACGAATGCCTCACTTTGCAAGCTTGTGCTAGTCACCACACACATCACACAAATACATGGGTTGCACCTCTGGATAGATGGCAAAACATATAACAAAACACATGTAGAGCTCATGGGCATATCATGCACACATTAATCATGGCAAAAATGACAAATATCTAATTGGAGCAGCAGATCTGACAATTATCTCAAATAGCATTCTTCTAACAGCATTTCGGGCATCAAGATACACTCAAATGAAAATGATGCAATGAGATGAATTGATGTACTCTCTGAGACGAACATTTTGATATGCTAAATGCCCAAAACGGAGTTACGGATGCAATGTTATGATGCAATGAACAGGAGCAAATAATTAGGGTTTCCGAGGCAAAAGTCAACCGAGACGGGATCTCAGATCCAGATCCAGACGGCATGCGGATCGAGGTTAGCCGGAGCTTCGCCGGAGTTCCTGTATGCTAGTGGACGAGGTGGCCGGAGTTTGTGGCTGCGGTGGTCGGCCGGAGGAGGACGAGGACAGAGAGGAGGCGGACGGTGTGGTGGCCGCGG
>NC_041384.1:138869379-138901248 GCF_002162155.2 Triticum dicoccoides
GGCGGCTGGGACGGCGCTCGCCGGCAGCCGGGGCGGCGGTCACAGGGCACGGGGACGAAGGGCGCGGGGCGCGCGGGGAGCCGCGGGCTGGGGAGGGCCTCCCGCGGGCTCGCCGGGCCGGTGGTGGAGGAAGGTGGCAGCGACACGTGGCGCGACATGGTTGGTCGGTGGCGGCGGCGGACAACGTCCGGCTCCGTCCGGACGTGTCCGGCGGCGGCGGAGGAGATTTTTTTAGGGTTTGGACGGGGGAGATCCGGATTTTCGATGAGGGGTCTTTATATAGAGGTAGAGGGAGCTAGGAGAGTCCAAATGAGGTGCGGTTTTCGGCCACGCGATCGTGATCGAACGCTCTAGATGATGGAGAGGGTTTTGGTGGGTTTTGGGCCCACTTGGAGTGGTGTTGGGCTGCAACACACACGAGGCCTTTTCGATCCCTCGGTTAACCGTTGGAGAATCAAACGAAGTCCGAATGGTACAAAACTTAACAGGCGGTCTACCGGTAGTAAACCAAGGCCACTTGGCAAGTCTCGGTCCAATCCGGAAATGTTTAATCCCCACACATGAAAGAAAGGTAGAAATGACCACCGGAGGAGAACGAAGCTCCGGAATGCAAAACGGACAACGGGGAAAATGCTCGAATGCCTGAGATGAACACGTGTGCAAATGCAATGCACATGATGACATGATATGAGATGCATGACAACGATAACAACACACGGAGACAAAGACCCAAACCCGAGAAAATAAAATAACTTAACGCCGGAAACGGCAAGAGTTGGAGTACATATTGGGTAAATCATATCCGGGGTGTTACAACACTCCACCACTACGAAAGGATCTCGTCCCGAGATCTAGGACTGAAAGAACGCCGGGTACTCAGAACGGAGGTGATCCTCGCGTTCCCAGGTAGCTTCACGGTCGGAATGGTGTGACCACTTGACTTTGAGGAATTTGATTGACTTGCTGCAAGTCTTGCGTTCGGTCTCTTCAAGAATAGCAACGGGGTGCTCACGATATGAGAGATCTTCTGGGAGCTCAATGTCCTCGAAGTTGATGGTGCGGTCAGGAGTCTTGAAGCACTTTCGGAGCTAAGAGACATGGAACACGTCATGCACATTTTCAAAGTTTGAAGGAAGCTCGAGTTGATAGGCGAGGTCGCCTCTCTTGCTGAGGATCTTGAAAGGTCCCACGTATCTAGGGGCAAGCTTCCCTTTGATACCGAAGCGACGAGTACCTTTCATCGGAGAGACGTGGAGGTAAACATGATCTCCGATCTCGAAAGCCAAATCACGGTGCTTACTGTCATAGTAGCCCTTCTGGCGGGATTGGGCTGCTTTGAGGTTATCTCGAATGACTTTGCACATTTCTTCTGCCTCTGTGATTAAGTCATTTCCCAAAAGCTGACGTTGACCGGTTTCAGACCAGTTGAGAGGGGTACGGCACTTCCTGCCATACAGAGTTTCAAATGGGGCCTTGCCCGAACTTGCTTGAAAACTGTTGTTGTAGGAGAATTCAGCATAAGGAATACAATCCTCCCACTTCATGCCGAAGGAGATCACACAAGCCCTGAGCATATCTTCAAGAATCTGGTTGACACGCTCGACTTGACCGCTAGTTTGAGGATGGAAAGCTGTGCTGAAGCGGATGTTGGTGCCCATGGCCTTCTAAAAAGAATCCCAAAACATGGAGGTAAAGATGCTGCCACGGCCTGAAGAGATCACTTGTGGAATACCGTGCAGAGAGACAATCCGAGAGGTATAGAGTTCCGCCAATTGAGCTGCAGTGATTGACTCTTTGATAGGCAAAAAGTGAGCCACTTTAGTGAGTTTATCGATGACAATGAATATAGCATCATTGCCACGTTTGGACTTTGGAAACCCAGTCACGAAGTCCATCTCAATGTGGTCAAACTTCCATTCTGGAATGGCAAGAGGTTGGAGGAGACCAGCTGGGCTTTGATGTTCTGCCTTCACTCTTCTGCAGACATCACATTCATTCACGAACTGAGCAATCTCGCGCTTCATTCGAGTCCACCAATAAGCCTGCTTGAGGTCCTGATACATCTTCGTGCTTCCAGGGTGGATGGAGAGGAGAGAATTGTGAGCCTCGTTCATGATCACTTTACGAAGGTCACCTTTTGGCACATAAATACGATCCTCGAAGAAGAGAGTGTCCTTGTCCTCAAGGCGGTAGCACTTGTACTTGGGTTGACTCTTGGCAATCCCAATCTTCACCTTTTTCAGCATAGCATCAAGAAGCTGGGCTTGGAGAATCTGATCTTCCAAGGTAGGAGAGACTTGAAGGTTGGCGAGGAAACCTTGAGGAACAACTTGCAGATTAAGTTTGCGGAAAGTTTCACAAAGCTCGGGTTGATAAGGCTTGAGAATCAGACTGTTGCAATAAGCCTTCCTGCTCAGTGCGTCAGCAATCACATTGGCCTTTCCTGGAGTGTACTCGATACTCGGATTATACTCTTGAATCATTTCGACCCATCGAGTCTGCTTGAGGTTGAGATTAGGCTGAGTGAAGATGTACTTGAGACTCTTATGGTCAGTGAAGATGTCCACTTTTCTTCCCAATAAGAGATGTCTCCAAGTCAAAAGAGGATGCACAACTGCCGCCAACTCGAGGTCATGAGTGGGGTAGTTCTTCTCATTGGGCTTCAACTGGCAAGAGGTATAAGCCACAACTTTCTTCTCTTGCATCAACACTGCGCCAAGACCTTGGAGAGAGGCATCACAAAAGACCTCGTACGGTTTGGATTCATTAGGCGGAGTCATAACTGGAGCAGTGATCAATTTCTCTTTCAAAGTGTTGAAAGCAATGTCACATTCCAAAGACCAAACGTACTTGATGTGCTTCTGGAGAAGATTTGAGAGAGGCTTCGCGATCTTAGAAAAGTTTTCAACGAATCTTCGGCAGTAGCTTGCAAGACCGAGGAAGCAACGGAGTTGCTTCATGTTCCGAGGAGGTTCCCAATTCACAATTGCAGACACCTTCTCAGGATTCACCGCAATGCCATTGGCAGAGATGATATGACCAAGATAAAGAAACCTCATCGAGCCAAAATTCGCACTTGGAGAACTTGGCGTAGAACTGGTGTTCTCTCAGTTTATTGAGTACCAAACGCAAGTGCTTGGCATGATCTTCCTTGTTCTTCGAGAAAACCAGAATGTCGTCGAGATAGACCAAAACAAAGTCATTGGTGTAGGCGTTGAAGATGAAGTTCATCATGCGAGAGAAAGTCGGAGGAGCGTTGACGAGGCCAAAAGACATGACAGTGTATTCATATGAACCATAGCTTGTCCTGAAAGCCGTCTTGGGAATATCTTGCTCACGGATTCGAATCTGATGATAACCCATACGGAGATCAAGCTTGGAGAATACTTGGGCACCTTTGAGTTGTTCGAATAGCTCATTGATGTTGGGAAGTGGGTATTTGTTCTTGATAGTCTTCTTGTTCAATGGACGGTAATCAACACAAAGTCGGTCCATTCCATCCTTCTTCTTCACAAAAAGAACACCACAACCCCACAGAGAAGAACTAGGCCGGATGAGACCCATTCTCTCTTGAATATCGAGTTGCTTCTTCAACTCCTTCAACTCTTCAGGTCCGAGCTTGTAAGGACGCTTGCACACTGGTTCCGTGCCAGGCTCAAGATCAATAATGAATTCAACTGGCCGGTGCAGAGGCATTCCTGGAAAGACGTCTTGATATTGGCCAACAACTGGAATCTGCGATATAGCATCCATTTCACCCTTGTCATTGAGAGAAAACAGACGGATGGTATCATCACAGGCGGCAAAGACAATTACATCCTCAGACAAATGAGTCAATTGAATCTGCCTGGCTGCACAATCAAGCTGAGCCTTGTGCTTAGAAAGCCAATCCATTCCGAGAATAAGATCAATATCCGAGTCACCAAGAACCGTTGGAGAAGATAGAAATTTGTAGTCACACAAAGTGATGGTAACATCCGGAGCAATGGAGTTAGCATGCATGCGCCTACTGGGAGAGACAACTGCTAATGGACTAGGCAAAATTTGCAAAGCCAAACCATGCTTAGATGTAAACGGTCTCAAGATGAAACAATGCGATGCACCCGTGTCAAAAAGAACTTTAGCTGGAATATCATTAATAGGAAGGTTACCCATGATGACATCTGACGAGTCCTCTGCCTGAGCTGCATTCATCAAGTTGACCTTGGCGTGCTTGGGGTTATGCTTGACCACAGATGTACTTGCCAATCTGACAGGAGGAGGAGGAAGACGCCTCTGGTTGAAACACTTGTTGGCATAGTGACCCTTCTGTTGGCACTTGTTGCACGTGACCTCTGAAAGCGGAGGGTGATACGGAGCACTCGATCTTAGAGCTTGAGACAAAGTCTTGTTCTGAAAACCAGGGTTGGGTGGGTGGGAAGATCCACTGCCACCTTTGCTCTTCTGATACGGCTGACGGAACGGAGGAGGAGGAAGCCAATACTTCTGCTGCTTGGCCACTTGAGTAGAGGAAGAATGATTAGCATCTCTGACTCGCTTCTTGGAACCATCACACCTTAGTTGAGCAGCCTCTTGCGTCAATGCCATGTTGTAGAACTCATCGTACCTCAAGGGCTCAAAGAGAACAAGAGCTAGCTGGATTTCTTCTCTGAGACCACCCCTGAACTGGTATATCATGCTCTTCTCATCAGGGATGTCCTGCTTAGCAAAGCGGGCAAGCTTCTGGAACAACTTGTTGTAGTCATAGACAGACAACGAGCCTTGCTTTAGGTTGCGGAATTCCTCACGCTTGATTTCAACCATGCTCTGAGGGATATGATGAGCTCTGAAGTCTTGACGGAATTCATCCCAGGTAATCACACGTCCTCCTCTGGAATCCTTGTACTACTGGAACCATTCTGCAGCTTGATCTTTGAGTTGGAAGGAAGCGAACTTGACAAACTCCTCAGGCCTGACGTTACTGCACTCGAAATGCTTGCACAGATCCACGAGCCAATCGTCAGCATCAGTTGCCTCAACACAATTGCTGAAAGTCTTTGGCCCGTTAGCAAGGAACTGGTTGAGTGTAGCAAAGTGATTCTGATTGTTGCCTTGGTTGCGTTGGTTCGCTTGATTGCGCTCTTGAAGAATTTGCATGATCAACTGCGTGTTTGCATTGGTTGCGGCCATCATAGCTTGCCATGCCTCCGGAAGAGGTGGAGGTGGTGGCGGATCCTGATTCTGATTCTGATTGGTGCTCTTAGCGGGAGCCATCCTGAAGAGGGTGACAACCATTAGCACATTGATAGACAAATATTAAAGCTGAATCCAACAGAATGAAAATTGCAACATAAAGTTTTCACATCCAAACAAAATGAACGAATGCATTCCTCTTGAAATGGTCACATATCCATAAATTGAGAAGCCACTTAGAATTTAGGTAGAAAATTAAATCAACAAGGTACGGATCAAGAACGAATAATCGGTAAGAAATCCCAATCTCAAACCAAATATCCATGGAAGAAGAGCTAGAGCTACAAGAATTCCCACCTATGAAACTCCCGACCCTTTCCGGTTATGCAATCAGGTGTTGGGGATACAGGGGAAGCATAATATCTCACCCAAATCTAGCAAATCCTACATCCAGCTGTATCCATCGTTCAACACATAACCGATAAAAAACTTCGGAAACCATCTACCTCAACCTTCGAAAAGCATCCGTTATACAAGTTATGGCGATACTCCCGAACTCCCGCCCTAGTACTGGGTGGCGTCGAGGTTATCTCACCAACGAACTACATAAAAGATATTTTCAATGTCGGCGTACTAAACTCAGGTATTCCAGAACTGCAACGATAAAATTGTGACGACAACACCTCGGAGCTCAACTCCCCGAGACACTGCCACAACCCGTAAAGACAGGAGGCACCAATAACAATGTTCTCATCACAAAACCATCGGAATGATTCCAAGATACCCGCGTGATCCTAATTTATTTTTGTGAAATTTGAGAAGAGAAGAGTCAAATCTCTACGTCAGGATGCCTTACCAGAGCGATGAGAAGACTGGGAAGTAAAAAGAGTTCCTAAACTCTCTGATATATAATTCCTAAATGACTCAAAACATTTTTCTAGACTCAACAACGGCTGCTAAAAACAATCAATCAGTGGGGGCTCCTAAGGTCGGGGAAGGCTCTGATTACCAACTTGTAACACCCCGGACACACCCGCCGGTGGTCGTTACTCCTGGCGGGATCTAGACTGGCCCCAGAGATCAATACTAGTCTTTTCTGCGCACTTTGTCCTCACTCGTGCGCACCCGGGAGCAACTTCCCGGTCGGTCACCCATCCTGACACTACTCCAAGCTGAGCACGCTTAACTTTGGAGTTCTGTCCGAATGGGCTCCCGGAAAAGAAGGAATTCCTTATTGATATGAGTAGTCTATCATCCCTAATAAAAGTGGCCCGATGAGGATGTCAGTTCCTCTGAGTGGGGGTGTATGTGATAGCCTGGCTTATTAGGGATGATAGACTACTCATATCAATAAGGAATTCCTTCTTTTCCGGGAGCCCATTCGGACAGAACTCCAAAGTTAGGCGTGCTCAGCTTGGAGTAGTGTCAGGATGGGTGACCGACCGGGAAGTTGCTCCCGGGTGCGCACGAGTGAGGACAAAGTGCGCAGAAAAGACTAGTATTGATATTTGGGACCAGTCTAGATCCCGCCAGGAGTAACGACCACCGGCGGGTGTGTCCGGGGCGTTACAACACCTTCACTCGCCGCCGGTTGGGTGATGGGACCTAGCAGTCCGCCGCACGACGTTCCTCTTGCACGCGCGGATACCATTAGAGGCGGTGCACTTGCGCCGCTCTGGCGAACCTGTACGTGGGAACCGACCACCGGTTGTACGAGAGAGATCGGACGAGGAGGAGACGATCCACGCGGACGCGCTGCCCCAACTCTTCTTCCGCTGCACGGCACTGCGCGTCTAGTGGTAACGAACTGTGACCCATCTCCCGTAGCATGTTCTTGGTTGTTCTGCGCGTAGGAAATTTTAATTTGCAGTCGACGCACCCTACCGTAGATCCCAAAAGGAACATGGTAAGTTGGACCCCTAAATGCGGGCACGGACCGGGCACACCTCAATTATTCTTTCAAACATTCGGACACCTACATTTAGCACACCAGCCGGCTACTTAATCACTGGTGCGCGTAGGTCCTAAACAAACGTTTTAAAACCCCTTTCCGCGATGGCATTTGGAACCGTCGCCAAGTGAGTGTGTGTGATAGGGTGTCCTTCCCACACGACCCAGAAATCGTCGGGGATAGGCCGTCCTGGGACCCAGGCTAGGGCCGTGTGCGATCGGGCGAGGCATCGAAACCCATTCATTTCCGTAGGTATGTACATCCCACACGGTGAATCCCAGAAGTCATTGCCATAGGTATGTACATCCCACACGGTGAATCCCAGAAAAACATTTCCGTTCGTATGTATATCACACACGGTGAATCCAAGGAATACATTTTCATTCTTATGTACATCCCACACAGTCAATCCATGGAAAACGTTTCCGTTTGGATGTACATCGCACACAGTTTTTTGTATACGCTCGCGTGTGAAAGGTGTAACTATCACACACGCTCTGCCTTGGTTAACTATTTGCTTTCATTTACTACATCACACACGATTTGATGTAGAAACTATGTGGCATTGGGCTATCCATCGCAAGTGCTTTTACTGCTAGAACCGTTAGCAAAGGTCCATGACCGTCTATTCTATTTTTATTTTTGCCTGTAATTTATTATTCTAATTGGAAATTTTGAAATACAAAACGTGCAATTAAAATTATCAGCACAATGGTTCAACAATGAATCCATAAATAAAATTGTCAGTACAATATGTTTAGTAATTACAGGATTAGGTAGCAATTAACTATGATGAACCGTAGTATTTAAAGGCGGTAAATGTGAAGAGACAAGTGTTAATCATTTTGACTGCAGACGGTGTTCAAGAAGCGGAATGCCCATAATGTGCCTTCCTGCATGCCATAGGCACGAACCACTTTTGTCCAACCCCTTGTGACGATCGCCCACCCATCCTTCACGGCCTTCAGGAAGACTTCTAGAGCATTATCATGGTAGCATGAATTATATACTTTAACCTTAGTTGCCTCCACTCCGGTCATGTAGTTTGCAAGGTAGTCATCAGTAAATAGCTTCGAAAACCACTGAAAAGAGAAAAATATCAGATACTGAGGTCTAATAGAGTAACTTGTTGTGGGTAGGGGGGAAAGGCAACACATTACTTACCATCCTAAAGTTCATTGTTGTCTTTGACACAATGTTAATAAAGAGCTTAATTCCAATCACCCATTTCTTTCGCCTAATAATCTTTCTTAGTTTCCTCACTTGACACTTGTTCATGAATATCTCATTACCCCATACGCAAAAGGGATCGAAGCGTGGATCAGTAACCCTCATATATGTACCTACAAGCAACCAGTAAATGTTAGAAGCTAAACTGAGATTGCATAAATGATGTAAAATACAACTACCTATGTTCTTAAGTACAAGTATTTCTTTTTTGAGATTTCAATATGAACTACATAGAGATGTATATATAATTATAGATATTTTTTAGATTAGAATCTAGATTCACTCATTTTGCTCCTTATGTAGTCTATATTGGAATATCTAAAACTACTTATATTTAGGAATAGATGGTGTATAAGACATGGGATGCAGCTAACCTCGATGGCAAACAACAACATCGCCCATTGTAGCCATGTGTAAGTACATGGAAAGCCAATGTTAACTACAACAGGGTTAACATCCACCAAAAATAGCAAATGGTAATAAAAAGGCAGCATCTATAGTGATATCTTCATTTCGAAAGAGTAGCATGGTAGCAAAGGGACGGATTAAAAAATGGATACAACTGTTAATTGCAACAGGCTTAACAACATCCTAATTCATGTTTCGTAAGTTTGTAGCCATTGAAATACAACTCTTTAAAAATGGATACAACTGTTAATTGCAGCAGGCTTAATGGCCATTGAAACATGTACTGATAAAAATGCAATTCATAGAGTTAAACATCACAGGACAGGTGCTGCCAGAGCAGATAATGGCCTAGTTGTCTATAAAAAGGTAGGGAAAATAGCTCAAACATGTTAGGCATGTTAACTACAACATGATTAATACATTGATAGTACAAAACATAGCCATTAATTGCAACTGGTGTTGGTAAGATTGAACTGGTGGGTACATACTCGGTAAGTCCTGACACGTAGTTGCTGGGGCACTTCATCTTGGCTAGAGCACGCCCAAAGTCAGTGGCGGCACAGGCGAGCTGTTCCTCCGGGTCGAAGCGTGGATCAGTGCCACTGACATGTGTACCTAGAGGCAACCAGTAAATGGTAGAAGTTAAACACCAATTGCACAAATGATGTAAAATACTGTAAGACATGGGATGCAGCTAACCATGACGGCGAACAACAACATCGGCCGTTATGACCCTCCATAAGTGCATGGACAAGCATGTTAAGTACAACAGGGTTAGCATCCACCAAAAATAGCAAATGGGGCAGCATCTCTAGTGATATCCTGAGCCCTGTATTGTAAGTTTGTTGCTCGTATTGGTGAAATTGAGCTGGACATGGTAATATTTGAACATCAATAGTGTGTAGTATTGAAATAAACAAGGAACGAACATGCTTAATACATCAACCGTACAAATCATAGCCGTTGCAAGTGGTATTGGTAAGATTTAGCTGGTCAGATCTTACCTGTTAAGTCCTGGGGGGTAGTCGCTAGGGGACTTCATCTGGGCCAGAGCCTGCACCATGTCGGCAGCGGCGGAGGCGAGGTGTTCCTTCGGGTCATCACGCACAGCGGCCATCGTGCCATGGACCGCCATCAGCTCCTGGCAGGGGGATTTGTAGGAATGAGGATGTTTTGCAGGCGCCATTTAAGCAATTAGGCCGAGGATGTGATAGAGATCGGTGGGTTACTAGACTGGATCTGACCAGAACATAGATGTGGTTGAAGCTGTGGTTGCGGCGGTGGCGGTTTCAGATGCCGGTAGGGGGAGGTGCGAGGGAGGGCGGAATACTGCGGGAAGGGGATGTGGTTGGAGAAATAAATTCTGAAATCGCGTGCCTAATGAAAATTTTGGAGCAAAATTTGAAACTTGAGTGGGGGAACACACAACGCAGACGAAGCGCGTAAAATACTCGTGTGCGAGAAAAAAGAAAGTTGGCAGATCTAGTCTCCAAAAAAATGTACACGTGTACTTGATTTTTTTCGGTCAATGGTACGCCTGGTTTATTAGGAAATATCGCACAGGTAACTGACTTATGGGCCATTAACGCAAAAAACGCAGACGGGTATGGCATAGAAACCGTGTGTTTTGTGATCTTCTAGTGATTAACGCAAAAAACACACACGGGCACACATACTAATCAACGCTCAAAGCCCTCAAAGGATGCTCTTACCAACATTGTATGTTAATACTACAAACTGAAAGTACTACTGGTAATTTGCTCTAATACTGCAAACTTAAACTACTTCTCACATGCTGCCATCGGGGCTTGCTGGCGAGACACCGGCATTCTCCTTCTCGGCCTTGTAGGCGGCAGCCCACTGTGCTTTGATCTTCGCTAAACTCTCCTTACCACAGTGTGTGGCCTCTTTTTTCTTGCGGCGGCGGGACTCTCTTTTCTTGACTGCTTTCTGCCTTTTACGCTCGTTCTGTGCGGCTTTGGCCGCCTCTAGATTCACCACCCATTCGGCCATGGCAGCCTCAAAGTCCACCCATGTAACAGTCTGGCCACCGGCGGCGATGAACTCGGCGCGGTGAGAAGCCATCGCTTCCTTACCATGTGCGCGGCTGCGGGCGGCAAGGAACGAGGCGCGGCGGGATGCCATCGCTTACTTACCAGTTATTGTGCGCCGCGGTGCCATGGACGATGCCTGGAGAGAGCTCTAGGATGGAGGGGCCGAGAAGCCATACAGTGCGGTGGTATTTAAGAGCTCAACCACAAACGACAATAGAAATTTGGCTTCCCTTACAATTTTGCTGGTTCATTATCGCACACGGTTCATTATGATTGGCCGGAACCCCAGCCACGTGGATCGCGCGTGTGCATCGTTGGATGCGCCGCGATCGAACGGCAATGCACGTCCCTCACATCACACCCATGCACCTGTAGCTGGATTGGATTTATATGTGCTAAATGCCTAGAAAATGAACATAATCCCCTAAATATGGTAAATGAGCCCGAAAAAATGCCAAATTTGAACACTGCGATTTGCAGGGTGTCTGTTCGTCGTAGAAAAAAACCTTAGGGCATAGAACGAAGAAAATTTGGATTCCCGTTCAATCTTGAGGATTTTCCTTTAGAAAGGATGGAACTTCCTCGGTGATGGTTCGATTTATGAAGGGCGTGCATGACAACATAAGCCAAACCTTCTCAAATTTTTACCAAGGCATGGTGAGGTCATACCATGGCAGCATGCCAGGCGTCATGTTTTTAAGCATTTATTTCATTTTTTATAGTTGAAAACCCAACAAATAGACATTTGTGGTTGACAATGGCCACATATTTCAACGAAATATCTGTCCATTCCTTGTAAAAGGCATGAGAATTTACTAAATGGCACGAGCATGGTTTTCTAGGCCGTTCTTGTGGACCTTTCAGGCATCGATTGTTTGCACTTGAATTATGCACATTAATGCCTAGGAAATGCACATAATCCCCTAAATATGGCAAATGAACCCGGAAAAGTGCCAAAAATTTGAACACCGTGATTTGCAAGTGGTATGTTCATCGTAGAAAAAAACTCGTGGACAAAGGACAAAGGAAATTTGGACCCCCCCTTCAATCTTGGTGATTTCTCCCTTGAAACCATGAAACTTCCTCGGTGATGGTTCGATTTATGAAAGGTGAGCATCACGACATAAGGAAAACATTCTCCAATTTTTACCAGGGCATGGTGAGGCCATACCATGGCACCAAGCCAGGCGTCATGTTTTCCGACCATGTGTTTCATTTTTGTATAGTTGTTAACCGAGTAAACGACGCGTTGATGGTTGACTATTGCCCCATATTTCCTTGAAATATCTGCCCATTCCTTGTAAAAGGCATGAGAATGTGCTAAATAACACAAGCATGGTTTTCCAGACCGTTCTTGTGCATCTTTTCATGCACCGATTGTTTGAATTTGAATTATGTCCACTAGTCGTAATCCCGTGCAACTGCACGAGCTACTTTATTTAATGCATATTATGTATAATATCAATAATACATTTATACATGACAGTGAATAATATTGACCAACATGCATTGTTTACTAAGATATACCAGACATGGAAGGAGTAGACTCTATAAAGGAGCCAGCTTAATACCTATGCCTGTGCAAACTTAATTACGAAGAGCTTAAGGATTTCCATTCTAACTACTAATCAGATCATACTGAATTATTTGATGAAACTTAATTTTCTAAATTAGAAATATGCATATCATAGTCTTTATTAGATGATAATATTATACCTCAATAATGACTAACGATGGAAAAACATGGATGAACTAAGTACCCCAAAATACATGATTAGTTCATGGGGTATGTTATTTCTAAACAACTATAAAATACTTGATCCTATTAACTTGCTATCTCCATGACCTCATAATAGCTAATACCAACTTGAGCAGCCAACTGATAATCTGTGATCGATGTCTGAGAAAAGCAAGGACTGTGTGATTCAACGATGTAATACATAATCATTCGAATGATTCAACCAGATGTATAATTGATTTGCATATTTGGATGATCACAAAGCTGTACCTGACGCGATATATATGACGTGTGAGGTAAATTAAGTCAAACATACATTATCCAAAAGAAACAAAACTGAAATAGTCGGTGATGATAAAATTACTAACCAATCCATTAGCTATTATGCCACTGTTGCTGCACTCAAACACTCTCGGTCTATATATAGGTTCAAGGAAATTGCGCTGGAAACCATGGACCGCCTGAAATTCATGCGAAAATATGCATGCATGTCACAAAGAAACTAACAAATATTTGTTCTATATAAGCATAGTATGTTCGCTACTCAAAACATCAAACAAATCCATGAATGAACCTTTCCATCAATTCAAAACCATCAATATTTCATTGGTATGTGGAATAGATTAGAGAACAAAATAATTCTAAGTACTAATTAATGGATCGTCGTTCTCATATACTATTGGATTGCCACCAGCCCTGAACTGCTTCTCATCCATAAACTCATGTGCGTGTGGTAATATATGAAAATGAATAAAGGGGGTCTTTCCGATTCTGATCCATAGTAAATCCGGTGGTTCTATCCTAACAAACTGGGACCGGACTTGTGAGATTGCCCAAATATGTTAATGAGATGATCCAAATTAATTTAGGTTCTCCATGAAATTTGTGAGGACGGGAGAAGGGATGCACCAGCCTTGATTGCACGTAAATCATATGCATCTATCTCAACAAACTGACACCATACTTGGTACGGAGGGGCGAGAAAGAACCTGGCGAGATTGCTCAAATCTGTTAAAGATTCGATCCAAATTAATTTAGAAGCTCCATGAACTTTGTGAGGACATGAGAAGGGTTGGACCGAGGACTTGATGACCATGAAGGAGTGCCGGCACTGGAGACCATCCAGCCTCGCATGTCGCATTATTGCTGCAGGGGCACATGTGGAGGCAGTTGAAGTGTGATGTGCGCGGCATGAGAACGCGAGGAGGGTTTGGGAGTTGGGAACACCGGTGTGGTCAGTGCAGATAATCGATCCCGTCCTGGCCGCCCACAATCTGTGGTGCCATGGAGGCAGAGGAAGATATGTAAACAAATCAGAAGGAGAGGAGTCCCGTGTTTTTTGGATGAGGAGTCCCGTGCGGGGAGAAAGGTAGGAGAGTAGTCCCATGCTTGTACGATCCTAATCGGAGAGGATTATTTCCAGGCCCTTTTCAATATTTTATTTGTAGAATTAACATGCGATTACAACATGAGTCATGTGACCGTAAGATTCCTAACCAAAGAGAAGATTTCTAGGCCTTGTCAAAAAAAATTGGTAGCACTAACACGGGATTACAACAGGGAATTATCCAGATTGATCTGAACCGTTATAACTCGGTCCCACAAGATTAACGGCTGCTAATTTCTAATTAACGTGGGATTTTTTAGGGAGTCCCTAATTAGTATAGGTATAGATTAATGCCTAGAAAATGCACATAATCCCCTAAATATTGTAAATGAGCCCGAGAAAATGTCAAATTTGAACACATTGCATATAAGGCGGTATGTTGATCATTGAAAAAGAACTGAATGACAAACTAGGACAGAAATTGGGAATCCCCTTCAATCCTGGGGATTTTCCCTCTCGAAAGAATGGAACTTCCTCGGTGATGGTTCGATTTATGAAGGGCGTGCATGATGACATAAACCAAACCTTCTCAAATTTTTACTAGGGCTTGGTGAGGTTATACCATGGCACCATGCCAAGCGTCATGTTTTTAAGCATTTATTTCATTTTTTCAATAGTTGAAAACCCAAAAACCAAACATTGTGGTTGACTATTGCCACACATTTCATCGAAATATCTATCCATTCCTTGTAAAAGGCATGAGAATTTACTAAATGGCACGAGCATGGTTTTCTAGGCCGTTCTTGTGGACCCTTTCATGCATCGATTGTTTGCACTTAAATTATGCGCATTAATGCCTAGGAAATGCACATAATCCCCTAAATATGGCAAATGAACCCGGAAAAGTGCCAAATTTGAACACGGTGATTTGCAGGTTATATGCTCATCATAGAAAAAATCTCGTGGACAAAGGACAAAGAAAATTTGGATCCCCCTTCAATCATGATGATTTCCCCCTCGAAACCATGAAACTTCCTTGAATGATGGTTCATTTTATGAAAGGCGCGCATCACAACATAAGGAAAACATTCTCCAATTTTTACCAGGGGCGTGGTGAAGCCATACCATGTCACCACACCAGGCGTCATGTTTCCCAACCATGTGTTTCATTTTTTGTATAGCACGAGCATGGTTTTCCAGACCGTTCTTGTGCACCTTTTCATCCACTGATTGTTTGAATTTGAATTATGTGCATAATTAATGCCTAGAAAATGCACACAATCCCCTAAATATGGTAAATGAGTTCGGAAAAATGTCAAATTTGAACATGTTTCATTTGAGGCGGTATGTTGATCGTTGGAAAAAAATCTGAAAGACAAACTAGGATGTAAATTTGGATTCCCCTTCAATCTTGGTGAATTCCCTCTCGAAAGCATTAAACTTCCTAGGAGATGGTTCGATTTATCAAGGGCGTGCATGACGTAATAAACCAAACCTTCTCATCTTTTAACCGGGGCACGGTGAGGCCATACCATGGCACCATGCCAACCGTCATGTTTTTCAAGCACATATTTCATTGTTCTATAGTTGATAACCCAGTAAATGTCGCGTTTGTGCTTGACTCCATTGAAATCTCTGCTCATTCCTTGTAAAAGGCTTGAGAAATTACTAAATACCATGAGTATGGTTTTCCAGACCGTTCTTGTGCACCCTTTCATGCACCAATTATTTGAATTTGAATTACGTGCATTAATGCCTACAAAATGCACATAATCCCCTAAATGTTGTAAATGAACCCAGAAAAGTGTCAAATTTGAACACGGTGATTAGCACGGTTTAAGTTCATCATAGAAAAAAAAACTCATGCATGAAAGACAAAGGAAATTTGGATTCCCATTCAATGTTGGTGATTTACTATCGCACACGGTTCATCTCCGTCGCCTCTATGAACCATGTGTGTTCACTCACACATGCAAAATGAAAAGAAAACCCCCGCCCACTTCGTCCCCACTCACTCACCGCGGACTCCTCCGCAACTCTACACTCTAAGCTCGACGGCTGTTGGTGGCGGCCGTAGGTCGCGCTCCAAACGGCATCGGATTTCGCCTCCACCGCTTTCCGCCACCTATCTGCACCGACATTCTAGACTCTGGTCGACTGGGGTTTTCTGCGGGATTGGGCCGGGGAGTTTTATCATGGAGAAGGTAATCAACTTAATTAGTGAAATATTCACTCATCTCTTATCGCAGTCCGTCCGTCGTTGTTAATCAACAGGCGGAAATCACCGTGGAATCATTTTTGTTCTAGCTAATTGTGGGTATTCTTTCATGTGTGCACAGTGCGACTACAAATCGGGCAACTGTGGTCGTGGCCATGCGGAAACAAAGTTCTATCTCACCATTCCATATGACTTCAGGGAGCGCTCGGTATGTTCAATCTCAACCTACCACAGTCGGCATGGCCTAAATTTGTGAACATATACCGTCTATTGCTACATTATCTATATATTTGCATCAAATCTTTGTTACATTATCTATTTTTAATTCTATATTTTTGTACTTTGCTTGCATCTATATATGGATATGTTCTATCAGTTACTCCCATATTTGCATCTTGCTTGGTTATTTCAATGTATCTAATTTAAGATCTTAATTTTCATTTCAAGCAGTACATCCCTTGCTTTGCAAGAATAGGAGTAGAAGGAAATATTGGGCTTTACTTTGCTGATGACTCCCAGGATGTCATATTGACAACGCAACATGGGTTTACAATAACGGTTAGCGTAAAACTTGATAAAGAAGGTCACTCCTATTTTAATGCGGACCTTTGGAGAAAAATGTCTAAGTGTTATGAACTGAAAGCCGGCAATAAAATTCTAGTGCGTGCACCACAGCCTGGTCTAATTAACATGGATGTTTACTTCCCCAACGTCATCAGCCGATCAAAGTCTGATCGAGGTTAGTGTCCTTTCAACTTTCTCCATGTTGTCATATTACTATTTAAGCAACCAATTGATCACTATTTAAGCAACCAATTGTGATATCATATTCTGACTCCGTTCCTAGGCAATAACAAATTATGTTTACCAATTTATGTGCACTATATATTCTTCTACCATGTTCTGAATAAATAATACCTTTCCACCTTTTAAGCAAGATATGTTGGATGCATAGTGAACGATCTGTATGTTACTAAGCTTACCAAATTTCACTGGAAGGACTTGAAGCATGTCATAAACTTTGTTGATAATCTGACAGAGATAGCACAGCGTATGAATGCTGGATTTTGGATGGGATTAATTAGACCTTTGGTGCACACACTGAACAAGACCAATTGTGTGCACTGGTAAAAAGTCTTATTTTAATTTTGATGCTCATAAACTATATATATCTTCAACGATATGTTACAATTGTTTTTTATTCTACATGCAAACAGAAATTGCCACATGTAGTCGTTCCTGGATCGATTTCCCGGCATGGTCGAATTACACTTGTGCCTGCTAATAACGCCAAAGTTATTAGCAAGGTAATGCATTTCCCGCAAAAATGGAACCATTCAAATTAACAAGTTCTTGCTTCTCGTGGCAATGCATCCATATTGAAAAATTGGAGACACTGTTCTACTCCTGCTCTACCAAGGCACAGGAGGGCTCTTCCATTTCATTGACGAGATGTCGACTCGCCGTGATCAAGCTGCTTCCAGTGGATAGTTGTGGTTGTTGGCCCTCAGCCTCTTAAAATGTGCTAGCTGTTACTATATATGTTAAGTATGTAGATATGGACCATATGGTTGTCGGCCCTTAGCCTCTTAAAATGTGATAGTTGTTACTATGTTAAGTATGTAGATATGGACCATATGGTTGTCAAAACCATGTTACGAAGATCCTCCTTTTGTCGAATAGTGTAACCACTATATATATTTTACTCAAATGTTGTTACCCAAGTTTATAAATTTTCATGGAAAGTATTAGTATCGTACACAGTTCATTGAGTTTAAGCATGTGCCCTATGTCCAGAAGGCACTTGCATATTAACTGTCCAGATTGCAAATTCACACACATGTTCACACAAGGAAACATATGTGTAACATACTAATCATCGCAGATGCATCGTGTGCGATACTTCTAGCCACCGCAAGCAATAGTTTGCATTTTTCAAAGTTTTTTGTACACACAGAACACACACGAAGTAACGGTATTGACCGTCTGTGTTGTAATTTATCATCGCAAAAAGTTCATCTGAGTCGGCTGTTTGCCACGTATCACACACATCTTGTTTTGATGACTTGTTTGTGTTCTTTTGGCTCATTGCAAACAATTTATCCATGTGAACTGTATGCTGCATATCACACACATCTTGTTAAGTTTAACCGTTTATGTTGTGTTCCCTAATCGAAAACAGTTCGTCCGTGTTAACCGTATGTTGTATATCGCACACACATTGATATGGCTACCCATTTCCGTTGTTCTACCTCATCGCAAACAGTTCGAATGGATTAACCGTGTGTCTTGCATCGCACACACATTGTTATGGTTGCCCGTTTCTGTTGTTCTGCCTCATCGTAGAAAGTTTGAATGGATTAACCGTATGCCCTTCATCGCACACACAACTAAAACCTGAACTGTGTTTGATGCATACATCATCGCAAACGTTTTGCACCTTTTTGATGGTTTTTTACACCACCCTTTGCGGTTATTGCATCGCACACAGTTTCGGCAAAGGGTCTCTAATCGTAGTGTCGCGTTAGCAGTCTCATGCAGTAGTGAATCAAGTTTTACGCTTCACTACTTGAAAAGGAAAAGGGTGGTACCGTACCCAAGACCACCACACTTGGGGCTAGGGTAACAACTTGGTAGTGTACCACATTTGAACTAGGGCACAAAAACCACTTGTTTTGTGCCTAAGGCCTTCCACTACGTAGCCGGTGCCCGACATGTTAAAATATAGTAGTCTGGGCATCGATGCCCTGGTAAATTTCTTTGGCACCGGCCTCACACCGTGCGGGTGCAGCCCGTAGAAAGATGGGACCCACATGTACATAGAAAAATCAAAGCAAGCCAAGCTCTGGTTAATCCTTCATGCCAGTTCCTCTCGTCCACCTTCAGAAAAATGGGGCATCGGAGCAGCAAGTACAAATGGTAGTATATTCTATTGGAATGCTCGAATGGGGCATCGGAGTAGGAACTTGCTCCAGTTCCCAAAAAACTTTTTATGGCACCGCATGAGCTATGGAGGGCACCAGTCCCAAATAATGTAAAAGTAGATTTGGCACCTCTTTTGGCCTACATAGTCAAAGGCCTAATGCGCAATGCGGAGCACTGACGCTTGAATATGGTCAGGAAAACAGGGAAGCCGACATGTGGGGCACACCTGTCGGGATGACGTGGCACAGACTAGTCCAATGGAGGAGCTGGCCCACAACCTCCTCACCACCAGCAACCGTTCATGTGGGTTGTGGGGGCCAACAACGTCGCGCAGCTCCAACACCGCCTCTGAACATGGCAACCGCGGTGAGTGACACGCTCATCGTCGTTGGACACGGTTAGTTTTAGTGTGCGGAGGGTGGTGTTAGCGATGTGGCATGACCAGGAGATCAACACCTGGCTCATCGAGGATGCACGGGGTGCTGAAGTGTGTGCGTGCCGCGACGCGTCCGTGGAGTGGTGTAGCACGGCCAACTGCATCCTCAGGATCTGAGACCATGGCGGGTCGTCTTGCTTTTTCAATGACATGTGGGGATCGCATGTGAGCAAAGGGCATCTCCAACCTTGCCATGACTGCAGCTGACTACCCTGGCACACCAAAAACCCTCGTCCCTCGCGCCTTCACGCGATGCGTTCCCAGTCGGCGCCAGCTTCCCGCATTTATGTCATCTGTCCGTATGCCGCTGTTAAGAGGCTCGGTGCTCGAGGAACCAACTCCGGTGACTTAATGACGCACCCGGATGCTTGGCCTCACCGGAATGAGCTACTTAAAGAGGCAACACCCAGCTAACCTCCACAACATAGCGCATCGTCCTGCTACCTGGCACCACATCTGCCATGACCGCGAGCGCGAATGCTCTGTAGGAGAGCTTGTCTTCGGGGATGAAGCTTGAGGTCGTCGCCCTCGCTCAAGCTGCCGCTCGCGATGCAATAGCGGCGTAGCCGGACGCGGACGCAACCACGCAAGCGGTGGCCACGCTGGCGGCCAGCGACGGGAGCACCATCAGCCACACATCATAATTGCCGCCGTCCAACGTTTGGCACCGCCGAGGTCGGGGACTCCTCCGAGGATGAGTAGGGCATGGGAGGCGGCAGGGCATGGTGTGCCAGCTGGCAGGTCTGTCTCCCGTGTTCTACTCTTCCTCGCCGGAGACCGCACCTTCACTTCACGGGTCTTCAACCCCGCCCCCGTACATGGAGATCGCAGATGGAGGACGTCGGTCGCCGCCGTAGAATAGGTTTAGGATCGGGTTTCTTTTATTTTTCTGTCCTATAAAAGTTTGAAATGTAATCAAAATCTGCCATGTTTGCATTAATCTCGGCCGATGTATATGAACTTTCACAATAATATAGTTTATTGTAGGAGTACTAGTAAGATGCCATGCATTGCACAGAACATGAAGATCTTGTGGGAGAAAAGGATGAACGAGGGAAGGCCTTATCTACAAATGTGTAGAGGAGTGTGGGTAAATTGTCATAGTTTCCTTCCTATCCGTTAGATATAGATCGGACGGCCTATATTGCAGGATGACAGGCACACCATCATCACCAACTCTGCTTTTTATTGAACCGAGAAAAAGCTAACACACGAAGTAAATAAACACATAGGGTCTAGATACACAATTTATCTTAGGCACTCCAATAGTATGTCCACTACACATTCATGCATTTCAAATCTTTCAACATCTATGGGAACCTACGAAAGGGTTAACGTAAATTGCCTCTCTCCTCTCCTCCCTGATTTTCATGGTGGTGGGCCCCTCCCTCCCCCCAATCTACAATCAACAGCTCACATGTTTCACATTGCGTTAATTATGTAACTGGGATTACGTAGGTGTAGCATTACTCGTCCTAAAAAAACCCAACTAAGACAACCTCCCAGCATATCGTGCGGGAAAAGACCTGGCCGCGCCATTTTAGTCAGGATTACCGGATTACTATCGATGGATCGCGCGAAGCACCAAGTTATTTTGAGGGGGAGAAGCACCTAGTTTAAAAGGAAAAAAGGTGGTACACTCACAGCACCCCTGTCACGGTCGCATTGCACCCCACACACGTTCGGTCCTACAGACGGCTCATGCAAACGGAAGGCGCTTCGGCTTGCCTCTTCACTAACACATGGGACTGACACGTGGAGAAACAGACCGTGCGCCAAACTCCCCCCGCCCACCTCGCGAAAATCCACCCCCCCCAAATTCCCACCAAATCCCAAATTCAACCGCCTTTCGGCCAACTAGCCAATATTATTCCCCAAACCCCCCTCCCCCCCGTCCGCCTCCACTCCATTCGATTCGCCAATGCCGCCCTCCCCACCGTGCCAATACGTCGGCGCCGCGGTTCGTCGAGGGGACGCACAACGATCCTCTCACTCCCACAGTACGCTCTCGTAGACTGCCTCCTCTAGCCGCGCTGCCACCGCTGGCGACGTTCTTGCGGCGGCGCACGGCGGTAAGTGCTGCCACCACTAGCGACGATCGTGTGCAGACATACGACGGTCAGTTTCTCCCATTGTATGCACATTCTAGACTGAGGCCCCATGCATGTCGGTGTAGCGCTGAATATTAGCTGCTAGACGTTGTTAATCTCACTGTTTGCCGAAGTAGTTTACAGTCAATATGATCATCTTAAGAGGCTTTCTTGCCCTATTCTGCACTCAATCTGCTTAGCTGAGATGGCATGCCAAGCTCGATTAGTTGCTAAAATATCCTGCCATATATTTATTATGATGTAGATTGCCATTGTCTAGAAGCCAATCCGTTAGGTGAAATAGCTCTACACCATTTTATACTCGATCTTTGTTGCTGCGATGGCCTTCGATAGTTTGATGGCTATGTGCTCGGCCTCATTTACTGCTGAAACAGCCTGCCATAATTTAGCACTCAAATCTGTTTGCAGAATTAGCTTTACATATATTTCGTACTTAGATCTGCTCGTCCAAATATCTTGCCATAGCTTTAGACATCGACCTAGGTATTTTTTATTGACTACATAAAAAAGCATATATGTTTTTCTTGTAAGATCTAGTAGAAGAACTAATTTGTATGTCTAACAAATGGAAAGGACTTGGATAACTTGTGCTCGAAGGTTCTCCGCTGCATATGTCGAGGGGGTTGAAAACTTCATGAACTTTATCAGAGCTGAGTACGGTGGTCTGAAATCAGATGTGCTCTGCCCGTGTAGCAGTTGCATGATTTCAGTTACAAGACCCCAATCAACTGTGCAAAATCATCTACACTTGTATGGGATGTCAGTCACATATACTAGGTGGGTTCATCATGGTGAAGCTGTGAACGTCAATGTTACTGACTACGTGGAAGTAGCAGATCACCATCTTGATCTGCTTGATGCTTAGTTGGAAGAGGACGAGGAGGAGGAGGAGGTGGTGGAGCCAATGAGTTTGACCAAAATTGAAACAATGCTATGAAATGCTCATGCATTTTGTGAACTTTCAACTATAGAAGAAAAATGGTGGGCCCACATGTTGGAACAATGCAACGTGGCTGTCACCCCAGGAAATAAGTTGCCAGTATTCTCAACTATGGTCACCTTTCTTCAGGTGAAGACATCTGTGCGGATGACCAACAAATCATTCTATGCGATGTTGGCTTCATTCTGCAAATCTTTCCCAGATGCGTCTGAGTTGCCACACACCTACAGTAAAATGAAGAATTTCCTTCGTGCAGCTGGAATTAGATATGATATGATTCATGTTTTTAAGAATAATTGTGTTCTGTTCCGGAAGGATTATGCCAACTTAAGTGAATGCCTGAAATGCAAATCATCAAGATGGAAAGATGGTGATGCTGTGAACAGGATTCCTCATAATGTTCTGAGACATTTTCTAATTATACCAAGATTGCAGAGGTTGTTTCATGATGCTGAAACAAAAGACGATGTACTATGGCATTCTAGGAACCAGGAGTATAGAGATCAGAATGTAATGAGCCATCCATCTCATGGTAGTGAGTGGAAACGCTTCAATCAGAAACACAAAAAGTTTGCTGTTGAGCTGAGAAACATTAGACTTGGCTTAGCTTCAGATGGATTTAACCCATTTGGCCACCAGAGCGCCACATATAGCATGTGGCCAATGCTTGTTATCCCTTACAACATGCCTCCAAATGTCTATACCAAAGAATCAAACTACATGATGGTCTTGCTCATCCCAGGTCCAAAAAGTCCTGGAAAGGATTTTGATTTATTCATGGAGCCTCTTGTGGAGGAACTTCAACAACTATGGAGGGGTATTCTCACTCGAGACCTATAGAGCAGCCCACCAGCTGATTTTTTTCTACGTGTTGTTATAATTTGGTGCATCCATGATTATCCGGCTTTGGGCACTATGTCAGTGCGAACGACACATTGCTACAATGCATGTGTTCGCTGTGACAGGAATCCACTGTCATACGCAATACTTAGCAAGATTTGTTATATTGGACACCGTCATTTCCTTACCAAGGACAAGCCGCGTGCTACAAAATACCGAAGACATGTGTTCAATGCAAAAGCATGAAAACTGTGATGCACCAAAGAGGCTCACCACTGATGAGTTGCAAGTGGAATTAGAGAAGGTCAGGCATATTACACTAGGAAACCATCCTGGTAATGGTAGCGGGAAAAGGAAGCGTGGCAGGGCAGAAGAGATATTATTGTTTACCCGCAGGTCCACTTTGTGGGACTTGGAGTATCGGAAAGATTTGGATCTGCGGCATAATCTTGATGTGATGCACATCGAGAAAAAAATATATGCGATAGCATTATCAGCACACTTCTTAATACTGAAGGCAAGACGAAAGACACCTTAAAATCTAGGATTGATTTGACACACCTTGGTATCAAAAAGGATTTGCAGGTGGAAGATGAAGGTAAACCACGGGATATGGCACCAGCTGTGTACGTGTGAATTCCCACATGGATTTGCTTCCAACCCTGAAAGGAGAGTCAGTGCAGATGGAAACAAGGTACAAGGGTTGAAAACTCATGACTGCCACGTCCTACTTCAATGGGTTTTACCTGTTATCCTTGGAGGATTGGTCCGCCCTGACTTATATAGAGCAGTTGCAGAGTTGGGACAATTCTTCAGGGAACTCTGTAGTAGAAATATCAGGATAGATGCTTTGGAGCATCTTAGAGACAAGATACCAACTATCCTATGCGACGTTTAGAGGATATATCCTCCAGCCTTCTTTGATGTGATGGTGCATTTGGCTGTTCATCTACCTGATGAGGCACTACTTAGAGGTCGAGGACAGTATGGCTGGATGTACCCTATTGAAAGGTGGCTAGGCACTTTCAAGGGCTGTGTTAGGAATAGAGCTAGACCCGAGGGTTCCATTGCAGAGGCCTACATTGCTACAGAAGCGTTGACATTCTGCTCAAAATACATTGAAACAACTGATCAGCTTAGCAAAGAGGTGGGTGAAGACAATCCCAGGCTCAATGTTTTCGATTATTCTGTTCGATTTACAGGGAAGAGTCGACAAGAGGACAAACCTAAAATTTGGACAAAATGGTTTGGTATGTGTTGGATTACTGTCCCGAGATACTACCTTATATCAAGTAAGTGCTAAGTACTGTAGCTTACACATCGTAACCTACTAAACTTGCAGCACATTCTTGTATATTTAGATCTTTGATGCGATCACTATGTTGTGAAGCATCTACAAAAAGGAGTTACTGCCACAAAATCCAAGAAACATTGACAAACTGGTTATGGCAGGATCTGCGAAATGGTTCAAGAGCCATGTAAGCTTTTGAATTGCACTGCCAGTTTTTTAATATATTGAGTACATAAGATCATCAGTTTGTCTTTTTTCTAACAATAGGCTAAGAAGATGTGGGAGGATGGGCAGGCAGTTGATGATGCCCTTTACGCACTAGCAATGGGTCCTGATACTCGGGTAAGACATTATGAATCTTGCATTGTTGAAAATGTGCGCTACAACACCCTTGCACGCGACGAAGGCAGGAAGACACAAAACAGTGCCATCATGAGCACGGATACGTACGGCAGAGAGACAACTGAAATGTATGCTAACATAACAGACATTGTTTAGTTGCAGTATATCTCTAGTTTCGAGGATCGTTGGTGTGTGGTTCTATTGTGCTGTCGTTGGTATAACCTGTTTTCCAGGATCGCAAAACCCAGAGCTGATGATTATTTCAAATCCATCAATGTGAAGGCGGCGTATCAGACCAATGAGACTTTTATTTTGGCAAATCAAGCAACACAGATATTTTTCTTGGAAGACACAATTGCACGTAGCGATGACTGGAGATTATTGCAAAGGTTTGAGCAGAGGAATTCATTTAACGAACTTGCACAACAAGATGATGCTTACACTGCTCCTGATGTACAAGATTCCATAGATGTTCCTAATATCTTTGAGAACCATCACGTCAATGAAGCTGCGTAAAGATTGCCTATCATGATGTGGACATACAAGAGTTGATCAAGAAGAAGCCTACGTTCGAGGACATTGAGGATGAAGAAGAAGATGACACTGTGGGGTATTACGATTTAGACTAATACACATGGTGAAGATGTTGACACTGCTATTGCGGATGATGATTAGATTGCTTTTGTTGTATTTTCCTGTCAGAAGACGTTTTTTATCTACTATGTGAAATTGTGTTTGCTATGACAACTGAAACCTGATGAACGTGTTGTTTAATATTTTGTTGTGAGAACATCACTTTTTATGTATGTTGATTTGTGTTTGGTGATTGTATGATGACTAAAACATGACTCATATTTGGTAATGAAACTTGAATTTGATGACATAGTTTGTTGTTGGACTGCAATTTGCTCGACGTCTTCGAATGGGAACAAAGCTAACCCGACAGGGCCTCTGCTAATTTATTTATTTATTACCAAAAGGGCCTCTACTATTTATTTATTTATGAGCAAAAGGGGATACCCCCGATTTCCGTGAATAGAAGTCATTAGATGTTCACAACACTATGCCGAACCTGCTACACAGGTTTCATTCATCACTACTTTAAGCTAAGTGCTCATGTCATAGCCTATCAGTAGATAGAGAGACAATCATCCTACAGAGCACATCGGTTTTTCCCATTATCTTCACAAGCTCTTTCATCTCCTCATTGATGTCAAGGTCGTTAAGCAGCTGTTGCTTGGCCATGATCAGAGGAACTGCATCTTTAACCTGCTGCTCTGCATCTTCCTCTTCTACCATTCCTTCAGTTACTTGTCAAACACCCCAACCTGCTGGTATTGGGATTCCTCGGTGATACGTCCATTTTGCATCATGCTTTTATATCGATATTTATTGCATTATGGGCTGTTATTACACATTATGTCACAAATACTTATGCCTATTCTCTCTTATTTTACAAGGTTTACATAAAGAGGGAGAATGCCGGCAGTTGGGATTCTGGGCTAGAAAAGGAGCAAATATTAGAGACCTATTCTGCACAGCTCCAAAAGTCCTGAAACTCCATGGAAGATGTTTTCCAAATATATAAAAAATACTGAGAGCAAGAACCTCACCAGGGGGGCCACACCCTGCCCACGAGGGTGGGGGCGCGCCCTACCCCCTGGGTGCGCCCCCCTACCTCGTGGGCCCCTGGTGGCCCTTCGGTGACCATCTTCTGCTATATGAAGTCTTTCGATGGGAAAGAATAAGAAGCCATCTTCTCGGACGAAACTCCACCGCCACGAGGCGGAACCTTGGCGGAACCAATCTAGGGCTCTGGTGGAGCTGTTCTGCCGGGGAAACTTCCCTCCTGGAGGGGGAAATCATCGCCATCGTCATCAACAACGCTCCTCCCATCGGGAGAGGGAAATCACCATCAACATCTTCATCAGCACCATCTCCTCTCAAAACCCTAGTTCATCTCTTGTATCCAATTCTTGCCTCCATGTCCGGGATTGGTGATAGTAGGTTCTTAGTAGTGTTAATTACTCCTTGTAGTTGATGCTAGTTGGTTTAATTGGTGGAAGATCATATGTTCAGATCCTATATGCATATTAATACTCCTGTGATTATGAACATGTTTATGCTTTGTGAGTAGTTACTTTTGTTCCTGAGGACATGGGAGAAGTCTTGCTATTAGTAGTCATGTGAATTTGGTATTCGTTCGATATTTTGATGAGATGTAGGTTGTCTCTCCTCTAGTGGTGTTATGTGAACGTAGACTACATGACACTTCACCATTATTTGGGCCTAGAGGAAGGCATTGGGAAGTAATAAGTAGATGATGGGTTGCTAGAGTGATAGAAGCTTAAACCCTAGTTTATGCGTTGCTTCGTAAGGGGCTGATTTGGATCCATATGTTTCATGCTATGGTTAGGTTTACCTTAATAATTTTGTTGTAGTTGCAGGTGCTTGGAATAGAGGTTAATCATAAGTGGGATGATTTTCCAAGTAAGGGCAGCACCCAAGCAACGGTCCACCCACATACCAAATTATCAAAGTACCGAACGTGAATCATATGAACATGATGAAAACTAGCTTGACGATATTCCCATGTGTCCTCGGGAGGGCTTTTCTCTATATAAGAGTTTTTCCAGGTTGTCCTTTGCTACAAAAAGGATTGGGCCACCTTGCTGCACTTTATTTACTTTTGTTACTTGTTGCTCGTTACAAACTATCCTATCACATAACTATCTGTTACCACTTATTTCAGTACTTGCAGAGAATACCTTGCTGGAAACCGCTTATCATTTCCTTCTGCTCCTTGTTGGGTTCGACACTCTTACTTATCGAAATGACTACGATAGATCCCCTATACTTGTGGGTCATCAAGACTCTTTTCTGGCGCCGTTGCCGGGGAGTGAAGCGCCTTTGGTAGGTGGAATTTGGTAAGGAAAAATTTATATAGTGTGCTGAAATTTAGTGTCACTTGTTACTATGGAAGGTAATCCTCTGAGGGGCTTGTTTGGGGTATCTTCACCCCGACCAGTAGAGCAAAGAGTTGATCCTCAACCTACTGAAAATGAATATGAAAACGAAAATGTCTGCTTTGAAATTCCTTCAGGTATGAAAGAAAAACTGCTAGCTAATCTTTTTTTAGGAGATGGAACAAAACATCCTGATGAGCATCTAATATATGTGGATGAAGTTTGTGGATTATTTAAGCTTGCAGGTGTACCCGGAGATTTTGTTAAGAAGGACCTCCCTTTATCTTTGAAGGGAGACACATCGACTGGTATAGGCTATGTGATGATATGGGGTCTTGGAATTACAAACGATTGAAATTGGAATTTCATCAGAAGTTTTATCCTATGCATCTTGTTCACCGTGATCGCAATTACATATATAATTTTTGGCCTCGTGAAGGGGGAAGCGTCGCTCAAGCTTGGGGGAGGCTTAAATCAATGTTATATTCATGCCCCAATCATGAGCTCTCAAGAAAAATGATTATTCAAAAATTTATGCTCGGCTTTCTGATAACAATCACACCATGCTTGATAATTCTTATGCTGGCTCTTTTATGATGAAGATTATTGAATTCAAATGGTATTTATTGGAAAGAATTAAACGCAACTCTGAAGATTGGGACCTCGACAAAGGTAAGGAGTCAGGTATAACACCTAGTTTTGATTGTGTTAAATCTTTTATGGATACCGATATTTTTCATAAATTTAGCACTAAATATGGACTTGACTCTGAGATAGTAGCTTCTTTCTGTGAATATTTTGCTACTTATGTTGATCTCCCCAATGAGAAGTGGTTTAAATATCATCCTCCCATAGAAGTAAAAGTAGCTGCACCTATTAAAGTTGAATAAAAGATTGTCACTTATAATGATCCTATTATTCCTACTTCTTATGTTGAGAAACCACCTTTCCCTGTTAGGATAAAGGATCATGCTAAAGCTTCAACTGTAGTTTGTAAAAGCAATATTAAAACATATACACCTCCTGAGCAAGTTAAAGTTGAACCTAATATTGCTATTGTTAAAGATCTCTTGTCTGATAATATTGATGGGCATGTTATTTATTTCTGTGATGAAACTGCTAGAATTGCTAAACCGTGTGCTAAAGACAAACCTAGACCTGTGGTAGGCATGCCTGTTATTTCTGTTAAAATAGGAGATCATTGTTACCATGGCTTATGTGATATGGGTGCTAGTGCCAGTGCAATACCTTATTCCTTATACAAAGAAGTTATGCACGATATTGCACCTGCTGAGATGGAAGATATTGATGTCACAATTAAACTTGCCAATAGAGATACTATTTCACCAATGGGAATTGTTAGAGATGTTGAAGTCTTGTGTGGGAAAACTAAATATCCTGCTGATTTTCTTGTTCTTGGTTCCCCACAAGATAACTTTTGTCCCATTATATTTGGTAGACCCTTCTTGAACACTGTTAATGCTACCATAGATTGCAAAAGAGATGTTGTTACTATCGGTTTAGATGATATGACTCATGAATTTAATTTCTATAAATTTAGTAGACAACACCGTGAAGAAGAATTACCTAGTAAGGATGAAATTATTGGTCTTGCTTCTATTGCCGTACCTCCTAGTGATCCTTTAGAACAATATTTGCTAGACCATGAAAATGACATGTTTATGAATGAAAGAAGGGAATTAGATGAAGTATTCTTTAAGCAGGACCCTATTCTGAAAAACAATTTACCTGTTGAAATCCTAGGGGATCCTCCTCCACCCAAGGGTGATCCCGTGTTTGAGCTTAAACCGTTTCTTGATACTATTAAATATGCTTATCTTGATGAGAAAAAGATATATCCTGTTATTATTAGTGCTAAACTTTCAGAGCATCAGGAAGAGAGATTATTGAAAACTCTGAAGAAGCATTGTGCTGCTATTGGGTATACTCTTGATGATCTTAAGGGCATTAGTCCCACTCTATGTCAACATAAAATTAATTTGGAAGAAGATGCTAAACCAGTTCGTGACCATGAACGCCGGCTGAATCCTAAAATGAAAGAAGTGGTAAGAAAGGAAATACTAAAGCTCCTTAAGGCACGTATAATCTATCCCGTTGCTGATAGTCAGTGGGTAAGCCCTGTCCATTGTGTCCCTAAGAAGGGAGGTATTACTGTTGTTCCTAATGATAAAGATGAATTGATCCCTCAAAGAATTATTACAGGTTTTAGGATGGTAATTGATTTCCGCAAATTAAATAAGGCTACTAAAAAGGATCATTATCCCTTACCTTTTATCGATCAAATGCTAGAAAGATTATCCAAACATACACATTTTTGCTTTCTAGATGGTTATTCTGGTTTCTCTCAAATAACTGTGTCAGCCAAAGATAAATCAAAGACTACTTTTGCATGCCCTTTTGGTACTTTTTCTTATAGACGTATGCGTTTTGGTTTATGTAATGCACCTGCTACCTTTCAAAGATGCATGATGGCTATATTTTCTGACTTTTGTGAAAAGATTTGTGAGGTTTTCATGGACGACTTTTCCGTCTACAGATCTTCTTTTGATGATTTCTTGAGCAACCTTGATCGAGTTTTGCAGAGATGTGAAGAAACTAATCTTGTCTTGAATTGGGAAAAGTGTCATTTTATGCTCAATGAAGGTATTGTCTTGGGGCATAAAGTTTCTGAAAGAGGTATTGAAGTTGATAAAGCCAAAGTTGATGCTATTGAGAAGATGCCATGTCCCAAGGACATCAAAGGTATAAGAAGTTTCCTTGGCCATGCCGGATTTTATAGGAGGTTTATTAAGGACTTCTCAAAAATTTCTCGGCCTCTTACTAATTTTTTACAAAAATATATACCATTTGTCTTTGATGATGATTGTGTAGAAGCATTTGAAATACTTAAGAAAGCATTGATCTCCGCACCTATTGTTCAGCCACCTGATTGGAATTTACCGTCTGAAATTATGTGTGATGCAAGTGATTATGCTGTAGGTGATGTTCTAGGAAAAGAGTTGATAAGAAATTAAATGTTATCCAGTATGCTAGCAAAACTCTAGGCAATGCTCAAAGAAATTATGCTACTACTGAAAAAGAATTCTTAGCGGTTGTATTTGCTTGTGATAAGTTCACACCTTATATTGTTGATTCTAAAGTAACTATTCACACCGATCATGCTGCTATTAAATATCTGGTGGAAAAGAAAGATGCTAAACCTAGACTTATTAGATGGGTTCTCTTGCTACAAGAATTTGATTTGCATATTGTTGATAGAAAGGGAGCTGAGAACCCCGTTGCAGACAACTTGTCTAGGTTAGAAAATGTGCTTGATGACCCACTTCCTATTGATGATAGCTTTACCGATGAGCAATTAAATGTCATAAATGCTTCTCATACTTCTCCATGGTATGCTGATTATGCTAATTACATTGTTGCTAAGTTTATACCACCTAGTTTCACATACCAGCAAAAGAAAAAGTTCTTCTATGATTTGAGCACTACTAGAAAAACCGCTACTAATGGCGCCTAATTTGGCCATTAATGGCGCATCACCGGTGCGCCATTACTAGCACGCCATTAGTAATTTTTACTAATGGCGCACCAGTGGTGCGCCATTAGTATCTGGTATACTAATGGCGCACCACTGGTGCGCCATTAGTATAGGCCACGGTGCGCCATTAGTATGCCTCCCAGGGGCCATGTATACCCAGGTGCTTTGGACACTAATGGCGCACCACAACTGGATGCGCCATTAGTAACCGCGGCATACTAATGGTGCACTGTCCTGTGATGCTCCAATAGTGATGCGCCATTTTGAATCTAGATCTGGATCGTGATCTTTGCCCATTTTTTGCTCGTTTTTTTTGCTTGTTTTTTGGCACGACAATATTCTCAAATTTTGTTCCTGTTTTTGG